>NC_136771.1:5957198-6198209 GCF_947034865.1 Barbatula barbatula | reverse complement strand
AGAGAGAGAGAGAGAGATTGGAGGAGGGGAATATCTCAGGAAGGGAGGGAAGGATTGGAGGACAGCGTTGCGAGGCAAACCATGATCACATGAGCAGATCTGTTTACAAACTGAAACTGTGGGCGATAGAGAGAGAGCTCTCGACGGCAGAACAACTAACGTGAACCTTTTTTACAAACAAGCCCGTTTTTAACATCTGAACCAGGGACACACGGATATACGAAGAATGAGTTGAGGACCATTCGAGTATGATCGTTGTTTTTTGTCTTGCGTTCTCGATGGGAGGATTGAGAGAGCAGATGGTTTTAGGCGGAGAGAAAAATAACTCCCCCACATAGACACGCATACACACATAAACACCCTAGAGACATACAGCAGGTTGGAGACAATAGTACATCTCTGTCCTGTGAGACCTCTAAAGGAATATACACAAAAAAACCATTGAATTTACGCAAAACCGAGAGAGGAATCGAAAGAAAGGGCATCAGACAAAGACGAGACATGCTAAAGTCATTAGTGATTTAAGGAAAGGACAAAGAGAGATCCTGGAGAGGATTGTTTTCCGCATCACCTCGTCGTTTTGGATATACGTGGATGCTTAGCTGTCACCCACGCAGGTATGATCCAGGATTTCGTTTACTTTTGCGTATGACAACACGGAAAGCTCCGAAGTGATACTCGCTTGTGGACTCGAAGGCAAGAAGCACATCAAGGGCACATTATGCTCCCCTTTGTCTCCGTAACATATTCGCATCGGGGTTGGTCTTTTGTTCTCGGCAGAAAAGTGAGACGAATCATTAGGCTGATCGAGACAGCGCACGCTCTCGTTTAACAGCTGACCATTTGATCATCATTGGACACGATCGGCGTAAAATTATACCAGGAACGAGCCTCGGTTTGTGCTGCCAGTTTTTGACAAGCACTGAATTTGCAACAGCAGTGCTTGGAGTCAGATTACATGCAACCATTTCAATGGTGTAACGGTAAGTGTTAAGCCTTTCCCAAAAGCAAGAGCCGAACTTGAGTTTGTTTCGTCCCTCTCTGGCCATTAGTCATTGGAGTGGTATTGGCCGGAATGTTGAAACAAGTTTGAAGAAGTCAACGTTTTCCCACTAAAGGAAAGAGTGTTCGTAAAGGTCAAAAAGTGCGTGGAAAGATTGTGAAACTCTTCGTGCTGTGTGCGTGTATGGCAAGCCGAATTTGATTTTAGTCATTCTCATGATATGGATTCTGATATCAACTATTCAATCTTTACTTACAAGGATCGTTCTCGATATGAAGAATGAAATGTCTACTAAAGGTCTTTAACCAGCATGTTGTGTGTTAGGCCGTTTACTCCACTGAAAATTGAAATGGAGTGTTATAGGTCAAATACAAACATGAATGCTTATGGACAAGGTATAGCAATGGTAAACACAAAATAAACAATCCTTTAAAGTAATAATATAAAAACTACACCACTACTGCACTTTACTCACACAATAATACTGACCTTGGTAACCATAAATTAACCATGGTTTTGCTACACTAACCAAAATTAAAACAGCTTTAATACAATTGCTAATCGATTAAAAAGATGATAAAAAACGTGGTCACCACACTTACATATTACTAGAATAAAACCATGTTTAATTTTCGTAAGGGATACTATACTAAGGTATATACGAAAAGTTTGGTTCCAAAATGAGATAACCGTTTGAGTTATTGTGGCTTAGAACAAAACAAACCTACTGCAGTTTGATTGATGTTAATTGGAATGCACAATAAAAAACATGATTTTTTAAAGAAATCCGAGTTATCTCATTTTGAAACCAAACTCTTCAAAACACCCATTACTGCACTGTGCATTATCCAAAGCGACTTACAAGTAGTTTTATACAGTGTAACATTACTGCAGAGCAATCAGGGGTAAGGTGCCTTGCTCAAGGGCCCTTCAGTCATGACCTGCTGGCACTGAGATTAGAACCGGCAACCTTCTGATCAGCCCAACGCTCTAACCATTAAGCCACAGCTGACCCCTACCCCTAAAACTGTCACAAAATGAAAGCTATTTTCTCACCATAACCAGACAGCACAGGTACGTCTGCAAGATGTCTGCTAAAGATATGGAGATCTGGAAAACATCTGCTGTGTAAAAGCGTCTTAGAAAAAAGGAGTTTTACATACATTATAAATCATTAACGTCTATATCTAATTGTCTGTATGACATCTGACAGTAAACGTCTCAGAGACATATTGGGGATGAACAAAAAACGTCTTGAAGATGTAAATGCAGACATCAAATAGACGTCTCCCAGATGCTTTAAGGGTGATATAACATACCATGATAGCATCTGGGAGCATTTACATCTGTAAGACGTATTTTTCTCCTGATGTCATATAGACATTTTGAAGATATCTGTAAGATGTTTATGATTTATACTGTATGTAAAACTGCCTTCCTAAAGTTGTTTTACACTGTTTTCCAGATGTTTTCCTCAGTGCTTAGTTTGTAAATTCTGAGCCGTTATATGACGTTATATTGATGGGCGCATGCATGCCTGGTACAATCTGACGGGTAGGATGAAATTTCAGGACACCCGCACCTTATGCACATACAATATTCCAGCATCTCAAACTTGCCATTATAATTATTATACATGCTTTTTAATGAAATATATGTGCGTGACAGGTAAGCACAAACGTTTCCATAAGCTCTTGAGGAGTGGGAATGAGGTGCCGGCACAAATTGCCAGATCTTTAGCAGACATCTTACAGACGTACTTGTGCTATCTGGGTCATTTAGTAACATAATAATTTACACTTACAGTTCATGTGAGTTAGTACAAATACAACCTTTTTGTAAATGCATTTTTGAAAAAAAATGTTTTGCTGTATTGATGGAATCAGAATTACAAGTGCTTTAGATGAACTATGTTACAAATTCAGCCTTCAAGTTGTCATGTTTTAATACGTAAAGGGATAACAATTCTTTGGGTGAAGTATCCCTTTAACATTAGCTGGAATATACAGAGAGCAACGTCACACGGTTAACATTAACGTTTAAATGGCATACGCCAATAACACACAAATGTCTTCCCTAAAGGCAAGTTGGTGTGTTGGAGGTGTTCCCACAGTTGTTCCTATTTGTTTTGTACATAACTAATTACCCAGAATTCCCTTGGCACTAGGTGGGTGTACTAAATGCCTGTTCTCTGTTTTTTTGTTTGTAATATTGATATGGTTTAAGCTGCGATGGCTTGCTGATTTAAATATCTGTGGATGTGTGTATTTGTGTCTGTGTAGGCTGCCTCTGTGGTCTAGGGTTGCAGCATTCAGACTGTGACATGTCAGAAGAAGACATCTACCGTCTGCCGCTCAACGTGTACGTCATTGTACTGGGCATCGGCATGTTCATCTTCATGCTGAGTGTAATCTTCTGCTGCTATCTGTTCAGGCAAGAACACAAACACATACCACATAAGCACAAACACACACACCACACCCAACTTAGCTGGTACCTGTTCGTCATATTAAACATATCTGGCCCTGTAAAGACTTGCAGAATTATACTTTTGGAAAATATTAAAGTGTATTGTCTAAATAGTGCAAAACTATTTTATAGAAAGGTATTTGGGCACTTGTACAAGAATGTCTTTGCTCAAAATATCTGCAACAAAAGTTGTTGGTTCAGAAGTGATAACATAATGAATGCATCACAATCACAGCATCTTGAACTTTTGCACCACAATTGTTGCATTTTCAAGTTGCATGCACACTAAAGCAGGAAGTCTTTTTATTCTTTCTTTTCCTCTATAGGTTGAAACAGCAAGGTACAAGAGAACAGTACAGCTACAACGAGGTGGGCACACAACACATGAACACACATTAACCGAGGCCGGTAAATATAAAGACGGACTAGTCTTTGCAATGGTGACGATGAAATCCAATCGGATGACCTTAATAACGCTTCACCCTTATAAATAGAACTGGCATGATGTAAGAAATGTAACATTTAGAATGTACTATGGTATGGTATTTGACCATGGTTTGCTGTGTAAATAATAATTTAGTCATAAATAATTAGACATTCATTATTATAATAAGACATTTGATTCTAAGGATACCTTTTATCAATGTGTGTTCCTTGGAAATTGAACCCTCAGTCTTGGTGTCGCGGTTCTCTACCCGCTGACTGACAGGAACAATGTGTCGTAATCCCACAGTATTACCATCTGATACTATCTTCCAGTGTATTTCTATGACTGTTAAACATTTAAGTCACTTAACAACAAATTCGTTGCTTCTCTGTTAATAAGTAGCCGGTTTGGAATTATTTGTGGTATAAGAAAAAGTACATTTTAACTTAATTGAAAATTATACAGTCAAGTAATACATATTTAAATTTTATTTTACAGGTGGTGTTAAAAGGTGCAGGAAAGAAGTTAAGCCTGCTGGGAGTAAGTATAGCAGTAACGTATAGTTTATTGCACTTAACACTTTTAATTTGAAAAAGGTTCATGCTTTTTACATTAAAGAAATAAAATATTCTTAAATGTTCGTAAAGCCTTTTTGTTTTAATATTGAATCATATGTAAAGGTTAAAACGAGGGCACGAGTAAGGTCACAAGGATATAAATGTTTCTTTTCTTTTAACATTGCTTTTGTCTGACTAAATTATTTCAGTTTCACTGAAAAATGCCTTTGTTTCAATTTCAGTACCTTGTTGATTACATGAGTAGTCAGTCATTTAAATACAAAGCACACAAATAGCAACATGTCCCGTGAATGATCCAGACAGCATTTCTGAATCTAAGATGGGAATCAAACATGCTGGTGGTGGAAACATTTCTGTGTTTCAGATCTCATTAGTATCACATTTAAGATTAAAGATTCCTTCGTGTTTAATTTGTGTAATGAAAACCTCAAGGGGAATTCTTATATGCAAAGTGACCTCTACAGGATTTTCTGGTTCTCTGATGACCTGGATTACGGGAACTCAGACATAAAAGTGTTATTCAATAAAATAAAGCCCACCCCTTTGCATCATCTTGCATGTGGCTGAACTCAAAACAGACTTCGATCGGCTTGTGAAAATGTTGACAAAGCATGTCGCTTGTAAAAAGAGGAGTGAGGAACTGAAGTTGTTTTGTCTAATGTTACAGCAACCCTGTGCTGTGTGTCTGGAGGAATTCAAGACCAGAGATGAGCTGGGTGTGTGCCCCTGTTCACACACCTTCCATAAGAAGTAAGTAGCGCTCTTGAATCATAGGAGGCATGTCATGTTAACGTATGACAAACCGTTTCAAACCGCAGTTTAAGATTTTAACAGAACTAAAACAAACGTTATATAAATTTTTTTTGCAAAGACTGTAGATAACAAGGCGCTTCACTGCTATTACTTGTATGGTATAGTTAATGTCAGGTTTAATTGTCGTTCTTAATCACGTTGTTTTATTTTCACCGTAGCAAGCCAATTCAAAGCTCTGCTTGCTAGCTTGAAGGCCATGGTCATCTACTGTATTCATCCTCCAAAATGTTGACAAAATAAACTTTTCATGTATGGTAAATGTTCAGTCTTTATCGTCTTAGGAAAAGTACCACAAATATTGAGGACTGTTGAAAAAACTGAAATTAAACTGAAATGTTTGATCAAATTTCAACTATGAACTTTTGTGCTTGATAAAGCAAATAATTGTAAACTAAGACAATGGGTTAAGTTATCTTGAAGGCCATGGCCATCTACTGTATTTATCCTCCAAATATTGACAAAACCTTTTCAAAGATGGCAAATGTTTAGCCTTTATCATCCTGAGAAATGGATAAAAAATATAGTTGTATTCATTTAGTTTTTTTGTGAAAAGCCTATTTTGTCAATATTTTGAAGGATAAAAACAGTAGATGGGCATGACCTTCAAGCTAGCAAGGTAATTCATTTTATTTAATAAAATCGTATCTATAGTCCATATTTTTGTGCTTTTTGTCAAAACAATATATTTTTTTCAAAAAGTTGATCACTATCTCTAACTGAGTTGACATTTTGCACTTGAGAGAGCAATTTAATTGCAAACAAAAGGAAGCTTGAATGCTAATTTAAAGGCTGTGGCCATCCGTATTTATCCTCCAAAAATAAACTTTTCAAAGATGCTAAATGTTCATCGTCCTGAAAAAAGGACCAACATATTGAGGATTCATCAAATACATTCATGTCAAAATAATATGCTCTATATAAATGACTTGTTCCCTCCCCAACCACCTGCAACTTGGATAAAAGCGTCTGCTAAATGAATGTAATTGTACATTTAAAAAGGGCACTCCAATTTCCTGTTTCATTTGGAAATGTCAACACGAAATGGGAAATTGTAGCTGTCAAATCATTTAATGGGGTTTAAAAAACTAAATATATAATTTGTTTGCTAGACAGATAAATTCCACAGATTTATCAAGGGACCTCGGACCACAATGCCATACGATATCAACCTTTTTCTCTTTACAACTGTTAAAATCACAAAAGCTCTTCTGTGTTTCTCAATCTGCAGGTGCCTCCTGAAATGGTTAGAGATCCGTAGTGTCTGCCCAATGTGCAATAAACCAATCATGCGCCTGCCGCATCCCGACGCCCCACGAGGAGCAGAGGGGGTCCAGGACCCCGAAGAGGTGTGACCCCCAAAAACTGCACGGCCCTTGGCCAGATTAGCACTCTCTAGTTCTGCGATTGTTGGCACGTGTCACGTGATCGGCCAAGGCTCTCCATAGCCGTCTATATGCACCGCCACAGAGGCCTCGATGAACTCCCTACAACATCGTTCGGCCTCCACTAGTGATTCAGTACCATATTGCCAGTAGCCAAACATAAGAATAATCTCCTATATATCGTGCCACAATATTCTCTTTAGTAGTATCGCTCAGAGGTCCTTAAGCAAGACGTGCGCCGTGCATGCTGGGTAATGAACTTCAAATGAGAGGTAAATATCTCAGGAGTTTGCCTCAGGGGCTTTAACCAAGCAACGAATAAAAACAATGAACTCCAGCTTTCCACGGACAGATATATACATATAAATGATGATACTAGGGTGTAGGTATAGATGCAGTCTGTTTGACTGGTACTACAGATCTTCATGGATGGAGATCCCATGTAGTCCTTTAAAAACATTTAAATATATAATCAGTAACCAGCATTTCTTATCCAACATTGTGCTCATTGCTTGAATTGTTCCCTTTTTCTTGTTATTTTGTATTGTTTGTTTTTGAATAAAAATGTCATTGTTTTGTGGTTAACTCGTCTTTTATAAAAAAGTGGGGATTTGGAAAGCATTTATTATTACAAAACTTGAATGCCTTCGGTATCATTACAGCAATCCTCATAAGAATTTCATAAGAATCATTATCATACAGAAAATCATTGGCTATGAATCACTTGATATCCAAGAGGACTCTGGAATTGAGATCCAGAAACTTCGATTAAACAATGACATTAACCATACCAGGCATAATATGGATTATAAATAACACTTAGTTATTCACTGATCTGCATGTCTTTAGCAATTTAGTACGAGTAAACTCCTTCAGGAAATCTGGGCAATGGTTCCAAAACACAAAAATGTGTGTCCAAAAAATAGCCAAAGGTTTAAAAGCAGACAAAGTGAAATAATGGGAAACAAATTTCAAAATAGTTTGTCCCGAAGATTCTGATCTGAATAATACACCAGTTCAGATCGGTTTCTAGCTGGCGGCCTCCGCTCCTTTAGTCTCGACATATTCCAGAGCTTTCTGTTTGACCGCCTGGATGCTCTCGGGTGTGCCATGTTTCTTCTCGTACTCCAGGTAACGCTTGAAGAAGAACTTGATCTTCTTCACCGACACGCTCAGGTTAATCACACGATCGAAAATCTCCCTGAAATGCACAGGAGAATGTGTCACATTACGTATAGTGCGTTCACACACAAATCTGAATTTAAATTAGACTTCGGAATTCTCAAAAAATATATTCTGCATGTGACAGCACAAAAAAAAAACATCTAATCTGATTACATCGATTTAATAAAATCCATCTATGGCCACCAAAATCCTCAAATTTATTTCTACTTTACCTCACTTCCTTCTGAGAGCCATGCTTCACCATCAGGTCTATGAACACTGACCACAGGTCAGTACGCTTGGGATAGGTACCAAGGACCTTTTCAAACATGGATTTGGCTCTCCCTGTGTTCCCGTACTGGAACTCAAGACGGGCAAACTTGGTGATCAAGTCAACATCTGGAAAGACAGAAAAGAATGAGCTGCTAATAGACAATCGATGGGTGTTTTGCTTAACAGAAAAAAGAAAAACAAAACCGCTATACAAATTGCATTTGTCATTAAAATGCCCCAAACTAAAATATAATTCATGATCATTGAAATATATAATTATAAGCCAATTATAATTGGCTGCCAAACGATTAATCACATCCAGAGAAAAGGTTTGTGTTACATAATATACGCCTGTGTACTGTGTTTTGTATTATAAACATACGCATATACATATTGAGGAAATATTTACATGTATTAACCAATCATTTATAAATATACATATAAATATTTATTAATTAGTTTTTGTTTCTTTAATATATGCATGTATGTGTTTATAAATACAAAATGACTATGCACAGACATAATATGTAAACACAAACTAATTCTGGATGCAATTTATCGCATTTAATCATTTGACAGCCCTAAAGCAAATATAATATATATATAATGTCTAAAACATACACTACCATATAAATGTTTACGACCATTTATTCTATATCCACAATTTTGCCACATATATAACTTAATAACTTGAAACGGTTTCTTAATCATCCTTCTTTTAGACACTCTTTGCCGTTTCAACCCAAGATGCCTGTTCAGTCCAAGTCATCGATTTTAAAAACAATTTGCTGAATAAAAAAAATGCAATCTAAGAAATGTATAGGTTGGCATAATTATGTTATAATTATGCTCAACATAACTAATATCAAACATTCATACAAAATTTCAAAAGTGGTAGACATTGAAAATATTTCAGTCAAGTGACCATAAACTCAAAAAGTTGTATAGGTAAACCATGTATACAGTTTACAGGCACTTACGATCTTTATTGGACAGACTCTGCAGCGCCCTCTGCAGGAGGGCATTAGCGGCATTGCTCTGTCCCTGCCGCAGCAGAAAATTGCCGTAACTCTCGTACACAGCCTTCTCTTGCCTGAAGCGCTTCACCATGCTTTTATAAAGAGTCTCCGCTTCCTACACAGAGATTACACAAGACAACAATGACACCACTTCAAATCTACAATCAGATTTGTAAGAAACCATCAGCTCTCTTCCAGCCCTTAACAGCTATTGTATTAAGTATCAGCCATAATGGGAAACGGCTATCCTGTAATCGATACTTGTAGAGAGATACAATGCAGATACAGTAATATTTCCTCATATAAATTACATTGACATCACACTCCCGGACAGAATATATCAGTACATCCCTACTAACATCCAAGGAGATCTCAAACGATCAGAGGCAATTCTCACTTTGAGCTTGTCCGACTTGGCGTAAACGTTGGCTAGCTGCTGGTACACAGGCAGGGGTTCGCAGTACTGAATGGCGCGCTCGAAAACCTTCTGCAAACTCTCCTCGGTGCCGTACATGTTCTCCAGGTTCAGCATGGCCACCCAAACGTTCAGCTTCTCCTGCTCCTCTCTACGCACACAATGGAGACGGGTTGATACATGTTAAACAAAGGCACACAATTACAATTTAAAACAGCAATTCAAACCAAATGCGTAGATGTAAATTCCAGCCGTCTCTTTTTAACCTGAAGGAGATGGTTTTGAGGGCTCTCTCGGCGACGGCTCTCGCTTGCTCGATCTGCGTGGCCTGCAGATGAAAGGCCATGTACTGCAGCCAGAGGAACGAGCTGTCCGGGGACGAGAGTAGCAGGCGCTCAAACGCCGTTGCGTTGTCCGGCCGAACCGAAGGGTCCATAAGCTCTGCCTCCAGCTTGCTGAGCTGCTGTTCTGCGTTCTGCTGCTCCTGTTGAAGCTCTTTACGAGACTTCTTTTTGATTGGCTGTTTTTGATTGTATGAAAAGAACAAAAGTATTCTTAAATAGTCATTTATGGACAGCTAGTGTGTAAATGTAAAAATGCAACATAACAGCCGCTGACAAACAGAGAAAGAGGAAGTGCATGTGTGTGTGTGTGTTCACCTTGCTCTGGTCTTCCGCCTCATCTTCACTGGACTCGTATATGTGGTCCAAGGCTGCCGGAGTTAAAGAGCTCAGCGTAGTGTCCCAGGAGAAGCCGCATGATATCTGCAGCCGCTCGGGTTCCTTTGGATTCTGAACATCAAAAGCCACATCACACATGACACCACGGTGTCCTATCAGAGGTCTGAAAAGAAAAGAATTTCCATCCTTACCTTCTTCTCACACTCTTTATTCGGTTCGTCATCATCTGCCTCTCTGAAGAACACCTCCACGCCGCTGTCACTGTCTTCTTTTATCGCTGTCTTCTTATCTATGTGTTCCTCCGTCACTGTGCTATCCTTATTCTTTTTCGCCTTTTTCCCATCTTTCTTTTCATCTTGCTGCTACAGGGATGACACACAATCAGTGCCATCTTTCAATTTAAAACGCACAAACAAATACACAAACACCCACCTCGCTCTCAGAGGACAAGCGCTTCCGTTTGGTTATGTTGTGTTTCTTCTTTTCGTCTTCCGCCAGACGCAATGGCAGTTTGAGGGATTCTGGGAGAATATCCGGCTTCCCGGTGTCTTTTGTGAGCAATGACAGGGACACGTGGATGTTCTCTGTGTCCACGCTGAATGAGACAGAAACATCGACGTTTAGTCACATAACACAACAAAACATCCCAATTCCACAGAAAATAAACATCATAGCTGCTGATAGTTTTACAGTATTTTTACGTCAGCCTTACTAAGGTATAGTTCAACCGTTTTTAAATGCATTTCTTTACTTTTTATTTACAGTACTTATAACCTTATAATAGTTAGATAACAGTGTAACCAAAGGTGCGGTGTATGAAATTTAGCGGCATCTAGCTTTGATGTTGCGAGTTGCAACCAACGGCTCACTCCACCCCATCCCTTTCAAAGCACTACAGTTGCTGAAACAGAACTAAGATGTTGTCACGGTTTCACCTTTTTTTGCCAATGCGTTTACGAAGTTTGTCTGTTTATTGCTACTGTAGAAACATGGCGAATTCTTTGCAAGGTGACATGTGGTGTATGTAGATCAAAAACGCTCATTCTAAGGTAATAAAAACATAACGCTTCATTATGTAAGGTCTTTGTACACCTCTGAAGACATAGTTATGTATATTATTTAGCATTTCTGTCAAAATTTTTTAACTGTTAAATTTAAACATATCATTAAACCAATACACTTATGTCACTTGTGCCGCACTTACCTTAGAACCTTGGCAGTAACCAATGCATTCTGGGAAACGTGTTCGGATATCACCTCTGGCTTATTTATGTAGTATTTCGTAGCATTTTGCAACTGAACTCTCCCCTCGAGTGACCTTGACAACCTTTAACAATAAAAACGAATCATTTTAATACAGTTAAAGGAGTATTTCACCTTCGAAATGAAACTTGTGGCATCACCCACTTGTCCTTTCAAACCTGTATGACTTTCTTCTGCAGAACACAAAAGATATTTTGAAAAATGTTGGTAATAATACTGCACAGCCCCCCCCCCACCCCCATTCAATTCTATTGTAACCAATACAAGTGAATGGGGGGCGGAGGGGGCTGTTAAAAATATTCTTCAAAATATCTTCTTCTGTGTACTTCGGACTAAAGAAAGACGTACAGGTTTGAATGACAAGAGGCTGGGTAAATGATGACAGAATTTTCATTTTAAAGGTGAACTACTCCTTTTAAGAGACTAAAACAGCTTCATTAACATTGACTATACAGTAGTGGCACCGGCAGACTTTTACCTCACAAATATGCCCGAAACCCCAACAGTTTTCACATATCCTCTGATAATCTGACCCTCTTTTATGTCAGAAATGGACTGAATATCTGGGTCTGTTACTTTCTCTTGCTTGGCCTTAAATGTTCTGCAAAAACAATGGTTATTTATTGAATGGATTAAATGCACAAATATAAATATAAATGAAAGAGTCCATTTACTCAAATTAAATTACTGAAATAAATTAAATTACTTAAATGAACAAAAATAGAATTATAAATAAAATGATGATCATTTGTATACCTGGAAGGACGAAGCGAAACATTGAAATGTCCCTTTTCTTCCCCGATAATACAGCACCTGAACAAAACAAACAAAACATAAACAAACGCAATCACAGCATTTCCATTGTACTGCTAACCTAAATAATAATAAAAAAAGATAATGAAATACAATTTAAACATAAATAGACTGTAATATAATAAATATATTATAATTTTTACATAAATATTATATAACAATATAAATACTAAAATATACTTTTCATGGTCATGTTTTGACTAGACTCACCGGATCACTTGGCCCTCTTTGTAAGGCTCCAGTGGGTTGTCTGAGTATTCGTCGGCGAGATCCATCAAAGACACAAGACCCGAATTCCCAAACGGAAGTTTGACAAACAGTCCCCAGTGAGGCTCGATTTTCCAAACCATCCCCATGGCGACCAATCCCTGCTCTGGCTTGTACATCCCTACAGTAACGACACACACAGGAAACGCTAAAGAGACCCGAGGGAAGACCTCAAAGTGCGTCACAGGGGCAGGAGTGCGATCAACCGTAGGTTGACTTGAGAAAATGAAAGCTGGGCTTAAAAACAGGCATCAACCAATTTCTATGTATTAGCTTTACCTGTGAGTGACAGGGAAAGTTGACCAGTCCTGCTAGGATTATTCCCAACAACAATTGCCAAAACGGCCTGGCCAGGTTTAAAGAGCTTCTGTGGGTTATTCGCTTGCTGTGGGAAACAAATGAGAGGTTCATGCTGGTTTTCTTTTTACTTCACCTCACCTCTAATTTATTAGCATATGAACATCATTAGCTTTCAGGATCTGATTTACAAAAAAGAAGTGTACTTGGTGGACTTAAAAACGTACAAAAACAAATTCTGAAGACTTACCCCAGGTTTGCTTATCATGGCCAAAAGCTCAACGGTACCCATGATGTTGGACTTCAAATGCACTTCGAGGCATTTCAACTGTTTGTCGTACTATTAGAAAAATCAAAACGATAGTTAAAATACTTTTGCACAATGAATATTACGTTCCTTTTACGATTACAACAGTTACCTTCGAGGGGAAGCAGATGACCTTGTCGCCGGGTTTGTAGTTCTTAAGTGTGTCAACTGTCTGCATGGCACCGTCTTCCAGTTTCCTAAGAAAGAGAAGTGAGTACCATTTCTCCAAAATTTAAGATTTATCCAGTCATTGCTTGGCAGAACATGCTTTCTATAGGGCTTTCCTCAAGATATACAGGTCTTAACGTTTTGTTAAGGGTTAGTACCAGATGACATCCTTTGACTACCAAAGTATTAATGTAAAAAGAGCAAACGTATGTACCTTGGCAATAACGTAAGTTCAGGGAGGGCCAACTTAAAGTTGGGGTGGGTGATCGGCAGGAACCTGATGAGAAAAAAATATTACATTTAAAACAAAATGTATCGATGCATAGCCCCAAATAAACTACAACATTGAATCACTGATATTTCCCCCGTTTTTGTGATGCCACTAAAAACAACAGACATTATTTGATGGGACAATGTAGCATAAATGCATTTACTTGTTTCTACGAACTGTGTGTCCTCCGATCACTTTGGCTTGGACCTCCTCCCCGATCTTCAGTGACGATGTCGGAAGGCTGCCGACAACAGGGGACTCCTCTATCTCAGACACATGGATGTGACCAGTGGTCCCAGACGGCAACAACACAAGCACGCCCAAGGGTTTCACCTTTGTGACTTCGACAGTCACCATCGCCCCAAGACTGTGCTTTTGTGCAGACTCTTTGCTCTTCGATTTGACCTGCTGGTCCTGTCCCTTGCGCGCCACGACAGGAAGCCCACCCAATTCCTCGCTGCTCGGGTACTTCACAATCACATTCAGACAGGACCCAATGGAAAACTTCTCAGATTCCAAATCAATGATGTCATTTAATTCTGTCTTCGTGGGAATGATGGTCAGATGACCCGTATCACCCAATGAGACGACAGCAAAGTCTTTGTCAATTAATTGTATTGTGGCGGCGAGTTCCGAGTTGTTACTCAGCTGAGGAAAAAAACACATTTCTCAAAATATCATCTTTTGTGAAAATAGGTAAGGAGGGTGAATAAATCATGACAACTTACAGATTTTCTCTTTCTGGTCAATGTCGGCAACAGCGAAACAAGTACTTGTGATTTCAAAGGATCGACGTGAAGCACCACAGCTGTGAGTTTGCAACCTGGAGTCGTATTCACCCCTGAAAGATTTGCACAAATCGGATCACGCAAGACTTTAAGAACACGTCCATCCCAAATTTACATACAACCACAGATGTCCTAAAAGTCATTAAGTGCCTTTTTGCAAATCCCCAGCCATCATTACTGCGATTGACCAGTCCTCACCTATCGTGTGATGTTTGGAGGCCAATACGGTGGCCCCGCTGAGCCGATCGGAGGTCAGCGTGACCGTTCCGTCCTCTTTGACTTCTTCCACGACCATTTTCATTTTATCTCCGACTGATACAGCTGAGAGCTGCTCCAGAAGGTCAGATTCACCTTAAAGAGAAAAAATTTAAGAACTTCTTAGGGTGTATTCCAGACAAAAGCAATCATCCCTATGTCTGTAACCTATACCTCTGCCTGTCACCATCTCAACGATGGCCTTCCTCTCCTTCTGACCCTGGATCAGTCTGGCACGGGCGTCTTCCTCAGAGAGATTCAATTCAGACACCTTCAGACCGACCAGAAACCTGTTCTTCTCCTCGTCTAGATTGGTTACTTTGGCAACCACCGTCTGGCCAATTGCGAAGACGTTGGCTGTGTCCGTGATGAACTTATCGCACATGGCCTACGATGACAGAAAAATTACACATGAATTCTACATCAATCTCGCTTTGTGTTGCTTTCCGACCACTCAGGAAGCGAAAAGATCGACGTACAGCTTTAGGGGCGAGGCCGAAGAGTCCGTGAGGAAAGTCGACGAAGACTCCGTAAGGCATGATGTTCTTCACCCAGCCCACCATCTGCATCCCCACCAGCAGCTCGGAGAACCCTGTAGGGATGTTTCCATCCTCAAGATATTCCTTCAATGAAGGTTTATTAGTGAGAGTCTGAACAGATTCAAGGTTAAGTAAAATAACTGAACCGGGTTTGATTTCATCCCAAAATTCAAAAGACATCCAATGGACTAGCAGTAGTAGTAAATTGAGAAGTAGTATATAGAGTAGATATTTAGAAGAATCTTGGTAACCAAACCACCTTGACCCCCACTGACTTCCATTGTATGGACACAAAACCACTCAGACACTCCTCAAAATATCTTCTTTTGTGTTCCACAGAAGAAAGACTTATATACAAGCTTTGACTGACGTGAGAGTGAATAATACTTTTTTGGGGAAAAAACAATGAGTTACAGGAAAAGTTCTGTAAGGATACAATGCCCCTCTTGTTCTTATTGAGAGTGAGACAAACTACGCCAGAGATGTTGTCCCCCTCCTCCAGAGCGTCCCACAGGAGAAGGCAGTTGGTCACATGATCAGACAGATGTACCGTGGGAAGGAAAGCTAGTATCTCCTCAGGTAGAATGGAGACCTCAAGGCCATCGAGGACCTTTCTGCGGACACTTACATCTACCGTCTAAACAAAATGAAAAAAACAATAAAGATGCAACAACTAAAGAGAACATAATTGAAAAACTTTGTGGTTTGCAACATTAAAAAAGAAACATAGGATAAAAACTGTTTCTGTTGAATTACCTTTCCAATCTCAAAGTCAAACTGAGTAGTCTGTGTCTGTATTACATCTACTTCAGTTACGGCTTTGAAAGACAAGACCAGTTTCTCATTTTCTGCATTACACTTTATCACTTTGGCTTTGACAACCTGCGGAAAAAAAATAGAATGCAAAGTGTAAATTAATGTGAATTTAAGACAAAAATGTTGAATGAATAATTCTTAACTTTTCTTCATTTTATTCCAAACCTGAATACCTTTCTTTCTTAAACAGAACGTCAAATTTTTTTATTTTAAGAGAGTTGGTAACCAAATTAAGATTAAAATTGAATTTAGAATTAAGATACCGGCATGTGTTGAGCAAATCAAACCAGTTTGCAAGACGTTTCTGACCTGGCCAACAAAGAAGAGCTCTTCTGGATCGGTCACATGCTCGGTTGACAGCTCCTGCACAGGAACCAAGCCTTTCACGTCTCCGTAAAACCGCACAATGCAGCCAAACTTCTTCACGCACATGATGGAGCAATGAGCGACGCGGCCCACCCTGGCATCAGAGTACGACTGGATGATGGGGAGTGTGGACTCGATCAGGGCCTTTTTTCTGGTCATGAGAAGCCGCTTATTAGCTGCATCAACAGATAAGACCTAAATCAATGAAATATAGAAAATACAAACAAGTAAATATTAAATACAATAGATACTAAAAAAACAAGAGTAAACCACAGGTCACAAAATCTATTTTTTAATGAAAAACTGAACAAACGAGCCTCACCCTGCACTTGACTTTCATGCCCTCGTGAAACTTTTTCTCTGGGTTTGTCAGGACCACGTCAGCCAGGTGATTTCGGGGTATCATTCCTTTGATGTGGTCCGTTATCCTCACAAACATGCCCTGTTTCTGCAAACTGATAACAGTGCCCTGAAACACACAAACAAGCGTGTGATAATTTTTTATACTTTCTGACATTTTCTATAAATCCAATAATCTTTGTTCAGTATTGTTGCCCACCTCAATAATTTGCCCCACTTTGACGTCTTGGTATCTGTAGAACATTGCTTCAACGTTGCTCCTACAAAACAAGACAATAAAAATGAAGTTTTAAAAATTAATATATAACTTGACTCAGGAAATGTGTCCATTAGTGTCCAAAGCCCCCCCCTTGCCCCAAAAACATATATATGTTGTCTTAATGAAAGACGACACTCACTTGCGTAGTGAAGCCATATGAATTTGCTCCATGGGGCTGTAATCTGTGATTCTCATATTATGTTCGGGCTGGGCCAGCAAACGATTTGGGTTGAATTCTTCTTTCGACTCCTTCATTCTGTTTCTCTGTAAACATTTAGATGCTTTAAGTCACGTTGAATGAAGAAGAGGAGGCATTAATGTAAATAATACGGATCGCATATATGATCACGTGCTTTCGGAATACACATGTTTGCGTACTCACATGCACAAAAGCCTTTGTACCGTCAGGCATCTCCATCAAGGCCCCGGAGTGATGGTGCACGGCAGTCATTTTACAGCCCTGAACCACCTCTCCAATCTTTTCACTGGTGAAGTTATCAAGCACACTGCCCCCTGGTGGCAAGAGATGGCTGCGCAGGGAGAGGGCGACCGCCCGAGAGGAGGGCTCTATGTACAAAACTCGTGCCAGGACCTGAAAATGACAACAAATTAAACAAAGCAATTATGATGTTCTAGGTAATATATATTGTTGAAATCTTCTAGCTTGTAAGAGTTATTCTAAAGCTCTTGACTCTTACCTCATTTCCCGATTTGTAGCTGGATGCTTTTTCTTGATCAATATGCAAAAAATCAACCGTGCCACTAAAAGATGAGAGATACTCTACAAGAAGACCATGAGGAGTCACCTAAAATGAAGAAATCAGATGTTATCGGTTATAATCAGATGACCCGGAACAAACACGCTGATCCACTAAACTGCGACAGTAAAAAGCATTTCTTCCCGTGATGCAGTCTCACCCTTTTTATGTGCACTCGGATCAGCAGGCCGGGCAGGAGATTGTCTAGAGTCCATCCTTGCTGAGTCCCTGCGACAGCCTTATTGACTGCCTGGGGGTTCAGAGACAAGCGCACCACACGCCCTTCGTTCTTCACCTCCTCGATGAGACTTGATACATACTGGCCCACCTTTAGATCTGAGATAAACAAGATATTCAATACCAATATGATATAGAAGCCATGTGGCATAATTGATATTTGCACGGTTATAGACTCCATGTGAATGATGAAGTACATAATAATGAATCTGTGCTTCTGGATTTCTAACCTTGCTTTGAGGACGTACTCTTCTTGGGCAGGAAAGCTTTAGTGCTGTTGATTCCAATATCAACCAGGAACCCGTGATCTTCCACACTCTCCACACAACCACTCAGAGTCTGAAATATAAGAATATCCAAATTGGTTTGACCTTGCTGCCCAAGAAACAATCATTCATTAAATGTAATATAGACTAATCCTAATAAATGTCTGTGTACTCTAAATATAAATTTGTTATGTAGTTTGTATATATTTAAGTAACAAATACAATAAAACCCCCCAAAAAATATTTTAAATTACATATAAGTTAAACATGCAAATATTTCCTAAATATATACATGTCTGTATACGTGTGCGCGTTTATAAATAAAAAATACATACCACAATGCACAGGCATATATTAGGTAAACACAAACTTTAATTCTGGATGTGATTAATCGTGTTTGTTAACAGCTCTGACAAAAATAAAAGCTTAAAATAAAACTGTATCATCCAGTGCACTTAACACAACAAATTTTTTCGAACACGTTTTAGTGTAAGATTCTAAACTCACCATTCCAGGTTTCAAAGCAGCTGCACTCAGACACTTGTTAACCTCTTTTGGGTTGATCGACAACTTAAGACTAATCTGGCCCTCCTTAGCAGAGTTTAAAGAAGATACAACACATCTGACCAGAGTTCCAGGAGTGAGAAGTTCAGAGAGAGTGACAACTTCCTATGAAAGATAGACAAACATATTACACGGTTTAACATGACACAACACATGGATGTTTTTGCTTTCCACCTTGTTTGAACATGTCTATGATACCTCCAAACTGCTTTCAGACTCCAGTCGGTCAATAAGGATCTTGGTGTAAGAGTCACATATGTTACGGATTGGAAGGTAACCAACAAGGCCACTTGGCAGACCCACGACGGCCTCCAACTCTGACACTTCCCTCACACAGCCAAGCAACAGAGTGCCAACCTTGAGATTCTAGAAAAACAGAAGTGAGCAAACAAATCGAAAATTTTTATTATTAAAATTTCATCGTAAGGTAAAACGTTTACACATATACATGTATACAGGCAGATTCATTCGCACAATTCACTCAACTTACCAGAAGATGAAGAACTTCCACAGCAGCAGCCGTATTGAGTTTTAAACTCACAGCATCCACTTTCTGTTTTTTAAAGTTCTCCCCATCATCCTGTTCCACAGTCTTTCTCTTCTTTTTAACCTCTGCTTCGTGTGTCTGAGGGATATTTAAAAGCATTTATTACATACGTGTGCGTTCAATAAATAAACAAAAGTCACTACTTGTCCACCATCTTTATAAAGTTACCTGAAAGAGATTGTCCACTTCATGGGACTTCGCGGTTTTGTCCACAGAAGACTTCTGCGTGCCACCTCGAGGGAAATCTTCTTCCATTGCTGCCATTTAAATTTAAGTTAATTTATTAACAAAATCTCAAATTGCAACCGTAAACCTAATCAGTACACATAGATGTTAAAAACAGTGTATCGTAGTTATACATGTTCCATAAACATACAGATAAGAATGAACACACGTTGGTGCAATGAACGAATATAAGTTGTAGCTAAGTGTCGTTAGAATATTCTTTAGGTTTAAATATCTGCCGTAAACAGCAGTAGGAATAAAAGCAGCAAGACATCACTTACTTCACAAAGGTACGTGTGGATCAGTGTAAATATCTTAAAACATTCACATGCAGAAAATCTCACATGTTCCACTCACAAGCGTGCCATCATCACGACCCGGATGTAAACACCAAGAGGTGGGAATCAAAAGCATACCCAAAGAGAACACATTCGACCAATAGAATTACGAGAACAGTCGATTGACGTCACTAGCAACCAATACATTTGGCCAATAAGGTGATTGACGCAAATGTACTCCAATAATCGGAGCGTAAGCGGTTACCGGACGTTTGCTAAAAGAAGGCGGGATTTCCTTGTTGCATTCGTTTTCCGGCCTCTCGATTGAAGGGCACCAGTTTATTTGCGGAGCTCGAAGTCTGCTCGGTAAGTCACGTTTTACATTTTAATAAATAAATGTATTATAGCCTTCTTGTCTCAAAACGCTGTTCTGTTTTCGTCTTGTTTGTAAAACGAATAAATTCAGCCTAATAAAGCCAGAGGTCGCCTTCACCATTAGGGCGCTTGTTTTAGAGAATGGACTCAAAAGCTTTCAATTAACGAAACTTATATAATTATGAGAGTTTAGCGTGTGCATAATTTTCAAAGGATTAAACTACAATTATATTTGGACACGCACGCAGCTTGGCATTATTTTCATATGCATTCTTCTCGCGAGCACTTTGCGTGACCTTACGTCAATGTTCCCACACTAAAGTTAACCGTGTGTCTTTTTCATAATGGTTTGTATAACATTTATATTGTTGTTTGTCTAAAGGTTCGTGTACAATAATCATGGGTGGACACGACGCTGGGACGCAACATCAGTTCACTGGCATCGCCAAGTACTTCAATGCATACACCATTACTGGCAGGAGGAATGTAAGTCAATATGTCAGGATTTGCATTTAGTAGTGGTTTTGTTCAAATAAACCTTAATTTCCTTTGTTTTTTTATAAAGACATTATTTTGTGAACTGAATGATTCTCCTTCCCCAGTGTGTTTTGGCCACATACGCCAGCATTGCTACCATTATCCTCTTCTTCAAGTTGAAGCCCAAGAAGCAGAAGGCAGTAACGTCAAGTTAACTTATAGTAAGTATTAACTTTGAGAGCTTTTTGTTTTTTCAAAGATGGCGTACAATCCTGTACTTACTCATCTTTTTGTCTGTCTCTTTACAGGACATTTTTGTTATATGCGGAGGGGTATGGGAAGCTGGATGTTCTTGTATTATCACTTCAGTTCTATGTAAAGAATAAAATATCACTTACAACAACACGGTATAGAAAACTTGTTTTATTTACACATTTAAGCACTAATATAAAAGCTTGTAGAGATGAGTGCTCGTGTATAGGCATTCTGAACAAGGACAAATGTATTTTGCACATCAAAATGTGGTCTATGATTTATATTGGGCTGATCCTAGCTCTGCCACCTCATTCAGAGATGTATAAAGCATGAAGGCAATGGAGACGGGTCCATGTTACAGAGATGAAAAAAGAAATATAAAAGCTCAGAATCCTTGCTTGTACAAACAGTTAATTTGGTTTTGCATAAAAAAACATAAAATCTGATCTTGGATCAGTATATAAATGACAAGAGGTATTTGTGGCTGCTAACGGGTAGGTTATATACAAACACTCAGTGCATGATGGATTCAATCTGACCTTGACTGGCAAACCAGTAACCCCTGAATGTGATGACTGAGTCTCATTACACAGGTTTTCATTTTGCCTGAGGCAATTTCACATTGAGATGTTTGGGAATCTTCAAAAAAGCTGATACCATCACTGAGAGTTGTACATCCCTGCGGCCAGTAGCAGGTTGCGTCTGGTGAAGTGCAGGTGGACGACAGATGTGGACTTCGAATGATATGACCCTAGCTGGAGCTCCTGGGAGTTATCAGACAGGTGAATGTGTCCGGTCGCTGCAGTGAAATCATCTGTCTCTATGTCGTCAAAAGCCTTCATAGCATCCCACAGTCGTACCGTATTATCCATAGAGCCTATTTTAATAAGAAAATAATTTAATAAGAGAAGAATTTATAATACATTAGATGGATTTGCTTTAAATGTTAAATCTGGTTTTAAGAAGTAATTGCAGCAGTCCTAACCTGATGCTAGAATTTCTCCATCTCTGCTGAACCTGAGGGAATAAATCGTGTCTGTGTGACCCTTGAGCTCTCCGATCATCAGCCCGTGTCCGATATCCCATAGCAGTACTCGTCCATCTGTTGCCCCAGATGCCAAGAATTTTCCATTGGGTGAGAAAGCAAGACAATGGATGGGCCCCTGCAAAAAAATGTATGTTTAATTATTGCAAAAGATAAATGAACAATAAGAAATGAATAAAGCCGTAAAAAGGGTTGTACAATGAAAAGATAAGGTTGATACGATTAGGATTTGTCCAATAAAAAAAGAATACAGCATGGATTCCACAGTTTCCATAGTGATGCAATAGTGAGACTTCAGTACCTTATGACCCGTGAAAATTCTGACACAGTTCCCATTCAGGACATCCCAGAGGCGCACAGTGCGATCGCTGGAGCCTGTTGCCACGTAGTTAGCGTTAGGGTGAAAGCGTGTGCAGGTGACGTCAGCCAGATGCCCAGCAAATATCCGCAGTGGCTGGTAATGATCTGTCGCCCAGAGGCTGGAAAACAGATATTAAAACAAGAATATTTATTACCCGAAATGATCACTTGAAAAAAAATAACATAAGAAACGCGCATGCTAAGTCATTCAAATAAATAAATTGAAAATTAAATATGAAAAATAAAGATATCGCTGCTGTCTTTCTGAAACCTTGGATCTCCAAAATTTGCACTTATTATTTAGTTATTTATTATAAGTCACCCTCTATGTTTGTTACTGGGTTTTGTAAAAATCTAACCAATAAAAAGTTCTTGTCAACTTTGACAACACAGTATTTAATAGTTTTTAAAGTACAGTGTCTTTCCATTTCCTAAAAAGCAGCGAATTTGGACATACAAGGTTACGGAAGGACAACGATGATATGCTGCCTAAAAGCCCCGTACCGTGCAACTCTATCATGTCCTCCAGACACAAAATAATAACCAAAGGGTGAAAACTGAGTGTCCCACACTGGATAATTGTGTCCTTTATACCCCACGAGACAAGTAAATGTCTGCAGACTCCACAGCCTGACTGTACCATCCTCAGAACTGGATAACAAATAGTTCCTAAAAAAGAATAACAAAGATAATAAAACAATATTAACAGACTACATAATGTTAAGGTAAAATACACAAGTCATGTTTAGATTTTACACTAATTGTGTACACTTTTCTACATCTTTTATATAATCATACAATGTTCTAGGTTGAATGATTACGTCAGGTGACGTTCGATACCTGTCTGGGCTAAAGCTGACACCGTACACCGGCCCGCCATGACCATAGAGGACCTTAGACTCACTGGCTGTCTTCTCATCCATGATCCTTTCAAGAACATCATCGGACTCCTTATCAATCAGATTCAGTTCTAGAAAAACCACATGATAGTAGCGTTAACGGAAATTAAGCACAGACAGGAGATATTTAAGGCTGTCGGTATATAGATATTTAACACTAATCATGCAAAATGATGGGTGTAATGTGTACCTGCTGCAGACTTGACTTTGCGTAACTTTTTGGGCGTGACGCTCCACACGCGGACGGTGGAATCAGAAAACCCTCCTGCTAGTAGACTTGAGTCATCTGTGAAGTCTACTGCTGTTAAACCCTGAGCACCACAGAAAAAAATTATAAACCTCAAAAACAAACAATCAAGTCACTCAAAAAAAGATTGAGTGATGCATCTCTTGCCTGGTAGGCGTTGAGGAATGTGTAGAAACAAATGGAAGGCAGGTTCTCTGGACTGAGTCGGATCCTTTTAGTGCTCTCCTTCATATACATTATCTTATCCAGCTTGTCCGAGTCTTTTAGCTCTGGCAGAGGGATCCTGTTTAAAATGAAATAACAGGTTATGATGCTACTCTTTTTATCTGAGTGGTATTTCAAGGGTTTTGTTTCACATGAACGGGGTTGGCCATCTGTACCTGTTCTGCTGAGGTGCATTGGGATCTTGTTTTTTGCTCTTCGAGCCAATGCTGTCCTTCTTAGCTTTCTTCTTCTTGGGCTTTCCTTCCTCGTTCTCCGCTTCATCATCTTCATCGTCCAGAGGGACCTCGATCTCTGGTTCCTTTAGCAGCCCATAGTATACCTGTATACCCATGCAAACAACACAACCCAATTTGAGACACAAATTTATCCTAATAAATCCATAAATTCC
Source organism: Barbatula barbatula (assembly GCF_947034865.1). Classification (NCBI taxonomy): domain Eukaryota; kingdom Metazoa; phylum Chordata; class Actinopteri; order Cypriniformes; family Nemacheilidae; genus Barbatula; species Barbatula barbatula. The sequence goes on along the minus strand of NC_136771.1, from coordinate 6,174,071 downwards.
ATCAGAGAAAAATCCTTTCACATGCTTCCACAATCATGACTGACCTTGACCTTGTTAACCTCTCGCTTGGCCTCTCCGGCAAGACTGCCGGACATGCTGTCGATCTGACTCTTGCTGCGGGGCATGCCGTCAAAGATGTCGATGTACAGGTGCTCCTGAATGATGTTCCATATCTGGTTATTTTGCCTCTCCTGCAGGTGCCGCTTCAGCAGCTGGTACGAGTCACGGGAGATTCGGAGCACGAAGCGGCTGGTGCGGAAGTCCAGCAGAGTCTCGTTCCCCTTCATGTGTTCCTTTTTAGTGAGGCCACAGAGAACACGCAGGTCGTCCTGATAGTAGCATTCCTGATCACCACTAAACCTATCAGCGGAGAGAAAATGATTGGTTAAACCTTCTTATCTTACCCTTATTTTTTTAATAATAGCCCAAATATAACTTAATAATAACTTTAACATACTACAGTTTTGGACACACTAATTCTAACAGTATTGGGGTGCAGATATAGACTAGTACACATCTCTAGATACATCAACGATACTTTTATTAATTGTTGTGACAAGAGACAAAGTTACTTGTCGAAGAAAGCCCTGGCTTCGCTCTCGTTGTTGTTGTAGACCAGCTCCAGGTACATGTGAACAAACAGAGGATAGAAGAGCTGGGACAGCTCAGCCCTGTGACAGTCCAGGACCGACTCTATGAATTTCTTCAGGTCACTGTAGTAAACCTTATAAAGAGGTGGTTCTCCTTGCTGGCTGTATGCTGACAACACAACTCTGACATCCGGTTGGTCATCCCCGCCTGCAGGTGAGAATGTAAACACATGTCAAATCAATCACCATTGAAAACATTAATAATCTTACTGCAAGTGAGTAAAGTTGATCACTTCAACAAGCACTGTGTACACAACACCTATGATATTCATCATAATATGATTCAACAGGTTGTATGCAAATTCGAGTAGTAGTAAAATGTTAGCAAAAGAAACACAAAGGCAATCATATCAGAGCAATGTCCTAATTCTACTATCTTTGATGCAATTGTATTATAAGTTTGGTAAACTCACTTTTAAGAGGCAGAGGGGCGCTCTGGGGGGCGGCTGCTGATGTGATGGACACACGGCTGAGCAAAGCGTTTGCATCTCCGGCGTCTCCATCGCCCTTCCCTCCTGCACCAGTAGCCTTTGAGTTCTCTTGGTCGTCCGACAGACAGGCTTCACGCTTTAGGATATCCACCGACTCCGTCAATTTATTCCGCCTCAGGAACTGCAGCACCGCAATCAAAGTTTGCTGGTCCTCTGGCTTCGGAGCTCCGCCGGCGGGCGGCGATGAGGAAAGCACCCCGCTCCCTGCATTTCCCGAGAGGTTTGCTGAACCATCGCTAAGAATTTCGGGCTTTGTTTCTTTCTCGGTGTCCAGCTCCATCGACCCATCTTGCACAGCCGCCATTTTCCCCGGCGAAGGGAGCAGTGACGTCAGGACGCAGGAAACGCGAAGTACGTCGTGACGTATGAAGGAAGGGTCCGAGCATTTTCACGTTTAATTAATTGATTTGTAAACTGTACTGGCAATACTAAATTAAAAAGATTAAAATCAAAGTCAGGTCAAAGTAGTTTATTGTCATGTGAACAAAAACGTTTTCAAAGTACAACGGTTGGACAAAATATGCATGTGAATAAAATATATAGAAAAACGCAGCGATTCATGTTGCTTAACAATAAAGCGATAAGTTGCAAAAGAGACAATATAGAGACCGTTATTAATGTCTTTATTTATTTACACTAATGGGTGTAAATCCATGTATTAATCAATCTCAAAGCAATGATAAATAAAACGTCCTATATTTTATATATTATAATAAACAAAAGCATATAAACTGTGTCAGTCAATCATCATTTGCTTGCTGTTTCTCCACCCATTTCCCCCAGTGTTATTTCGCATCAGGGCGCGCCGCTCGAAGAGGGCGTACGTCACCATGCGCGTTCACAATTTCGAATTCTCGTAACACTTGCGTTTCTTTGCTGAACGTTCCACGTTAAAACGCGCATCCTTACGCAAACGGCGCATTTTCTAGTGTGAAAAAAGCGTCCCTAAATGTAACAGCAGCAGAAGATAGGAAAAGCAGAGAGTGCTGCGCTGCGCTATCCTTTACTTACTTTCCGGTAGGAGGCATCCAGCTCGGCTTTAACAACAGTCGCGTTGCTCGAAAGCGAAGAGAAACATCTTTAACACCTTTTCCGACTTTTATGAGGAACCACGAGAAAGCCGACAACCCCGTAGATGTATCGTTAAGGGGCCTGAATTATTATCATTTTATCGGATCTGTATTAACGTCCATGGGCTGATGCGGCGGCCATGGAAAGTCTCAGCTTCATCGATACCAACCGGCTCCGTATGAAGAAAATAAAGTGAACGATTAAATCCGTCCGATCGCGGCAGATTTTCAACTTTGCGCATACGAGATTGTTCAGGAATATGCTGATATGCACAGTTATAGACGGAATGTGTGCTCCGTATAATGTGTTTTAGGCTTTTTGGCGTTTTCGAACATCAGCAGCATTAACACTGGACTAAATTGGCAACGTCTTGTTTATGAAGTGTCTTTAAAAGGCATATTTGATGCTAAAAAGCGCACGTTTTCGTCCACAAGCCGTGGCTGACGACATCAGCTGACCACCATTGAATTCATCACATTTGAAGATATATCCCGTAGTTTACTGTCAATCGCATAAACAGCGAACTCGTTGGAGACCCAAATATTTGCTGGTGTGTCTGAGGAGTCCTGAATTTGAAGTACAAGGAGATCTCGGAGATGTCAGGCCGGCCTAGGACCACCTCATTCGCCGAGAGCTGCAAACCATTGCCGCAGCCTTCAGCCTTTGGCAACATGAAAGTCAGCCGTAAGTGACTATATCTCATCTCACATTTGATATCTTACATTTCCACAGCCAAACACAGTGAGGATAAAAACACCAAACGAGTTTGGATTCAATATATCTGATATATACTGTACAGTATGTGAGCATCTCTCATCTGATCTGTATCCTAATGCAATCCAGGCTGTCAAGGGATGGGCCAGGTCCTGTCGCTTATCATCAGATCTGCTCATTGTAAATTCATTTGCTGCATTGTGTACTGAGGAAATACCCTGCCAGGACATCACTGCACATCTCAGTAGTTTTATAGCAGGGATGTTGCGGTGGTACATCATCCCCTATCAGCATAAAACTATCATGGCTAATCTGATTTGAGATTCCTTTAGTGGGAGGTTTTTCTGATTTAAGATGAAAATTTTTGCTGGGAAGCTGCTACATTGCGTTTAAATGTATGCAGATTGCAGATGCTTTTTTACATACATGTGTGTTACTTGGCACGGCCATGACCATTGCTTTGCTGATGCAAGGCGCTACAGGAACCCAAACATATTACACTTTCAGACAACGTTGTAGCATCCTTGAATAGGTATTCATTTATGAATGTCTTCTCATACACCTATCAGGCATGGATAGCGAAAGCGATGCCCATTTCCATCTTTTGAACCCATGCCCCATGGTGTTTGATTGACAGGCCACACTCGTGAGCCCCAGCCCTGCTGGATCACTTATTTTCTGCACTAATGATGTATATCTCACCACCTCGCTCCTCAGTAACGGAGGATCAGAAGACTGTCGGTGACTCACCTCTGACTCCGCTTCTTTTCCAAATGTCTCTGTTGCCCACCTAGTCATGTACTATTAGGGGACTTGTAATGTCATTGTGGATCGAACATTTAGTCCGAGTCTTTGACTGACATTTGAACATTGGTGTGAAAGCACCACAATGAAAAGGCAAGATGTCATTTATGTGTTTTTTTTGTCTGTCATGCCATCTACAGTTGAATGATGTTAGCTTTAGTCATCATGTTAGGCAGTCTGGCTGTTTTAAGTTCCTTGAAACTATTATGATTGTCAGGGTTGGTCTACTAATCGACATTCATTCATCATTTGGAGTCAAACCATAAAAGGTGATGTGGTGGCCAGGAGGTATCTTTTTATAGAGGTTAAGGACTTATTTGCATCCTACTTCACACCAAAACCAGAGGAGGAAATAAGAAATGAGCCTTATTTTCATGATCTTATTTTCATAATGTTTTGTTGCAGTGCCTATCTGATATTATATTATATTATATACTATAAAAAACATATAATGTATTACAGTAATAATGAGAATCACCATAGAGAATCATCAGAACTACAAAAATGCTCAAAGGTAAAATGTCAGAAAACATCACAATAATGACACCTGAGAGCTGATGATTTTTGATTTTCGTGTGAAATGTCACCTGAACATGTTTGCATAAGAAAGAAAATTACTTGCATTTTAGCAGTCATTATGAGATCTAAAAGGTTTGTGGTGTAACACAGGCGTTGTGCATGCAGAAGATTCATGTATGGATTTCGGCAAGCATGCGGTCCTGATCAGCTGACTCCCGGTATCATTCGTACCAGCTGACTCATGCTGTTGCCATAGTAACACACAGACCTAAGGCAGCGTGACCTCCTCCGGGTGTGTCCTCATGAGGGGCTACACCTGAGTGTCTCTTTGTGAGATGTGCTCATTCGGGTCATGTGAGGAGCGAGGTCCGTTACTGAGGAGCGAGGTGGTGAGATATACATTCTATTCTATTCGCCTGTGTACAGACATGCTTGTCAGAGTACGTGCATAATAGCAGCAGGCTGCGTCTCATAGCTGTGAAATTAGCTCATGCTAAAGAATGTAAAAGTGTGAGACTATAAAACACACAGTTGTCAAACTCTAGTCCTGGAGGGCTACCCTTCTGCTGAGTTTAACTCGAGCTCTGATAAAACACACCTTAACTAACTAATGATAATAAATCTCTTTAGGGTTACGTGAAAATTACAGGCAGGTGTTGGAGCAGGGTTGCACTGTCACGGGACAGTGTCCCTTAAGGACTGCAGTTTCACAACTCTACAGAAAAGCATTTATAATAGCGATACGTTTTGTCAGAACAATGAATTGCTGGGAGTTATTTAAATATCACTCTTATTAGTAAATTGTTTTAGTTATAATAAATGATATAATAATTATAATATATACATAATTTAAAAGACTTAGAATATAAAATACACATTTTAAAGACTAGTCTAGACAGTCTATCTACTGTATATTTGAAATGGTTTTCATTTGTAAAACAAAAACATTTCTATTATAAGTATAAAAACATCTTTATTCTTATTTATAAATATAGATATTTTTACACATGCTTAGCCCTTGGATCTTAACCTTTTGTAGTTCAACAACCAATTTTCAATCCACAACAATAATTGAAGGCTTCCCTGCTCACAATCTCTACTAAAATATTCTAAAGCATAATTTGAAAGATGTATTTAAAAAAAATAACAAAATAAGTGCTATTGTATTGCTTGTTTTTCTTATTTTAAATAGAGATATGGCCCCTTTATCTGCCTATTATCTGTAGCAGGTATCAGTTACTAGATTAAAATCAGGGCGGATATATATTCTGTCAATCAAAAGAGGAGCAGAAAATGCATTGAATATCTGCTCTGTATATAGAAAATGTAAAAAAATGTCACCAGTTTGAAGTAACCATTTTATGAATTGATATCTCAAACACTTGAATTGTTATCTCTAACACCGTGTCTACACTGGGTGTCGTGACGTGCCTCATCCAGTGTGGACTAAATTGTGGATACTTTCCCGTGGCTCAGTGGTTATAGCATGGCGCTAACAACGCAAAGGTCATGGGTTCCATCCCAGTGCGATTGCACATAGTCAGAAACTAAATGTAAAGTACAATGCAATGCATGTCGCTTTGGATATACTAGCGTCTGCCAAATGCATAAATGTAAATTTAAAATAATGCGTTATATTGTCTCGTCGTGTAAGAGGCACCCTTGGAATTTGGTTGAGGCTCTTTTGTTGGAAAACACTGCTCTGCAATATTGAATTGGCTGGACACCACTCATTCTGAGCACAATCCCAATAAATAATGTTTTAAAATCCTTATCTAATAACTAATTGCAAACTACTAGAAAAGTAATTGTAATCGATTGGTCAAAAATAAATTATTTCTATAAAATTATTAATTATTATTTACCAGCATATTCTATTGCCAATTTTTTCTTTTCTATTCTATTCTTTTTTTTAAACAAATTTCTAACTAATTCTCCTCTTAGCAGTCAGGTAAAATATATTTTTGACTGGAGATTTAGTCATGTATTAAATGACTTGGTTTATCTAGCTTAATTGCTAGCGCAGTTGGTTTCTGAGCTGTATAGTGTCAGAAAAGCGTGATGGGTAAGATGATCTTGATAAGTAATGGACCGTGACTCAATTCAAATTCCATGCAAGTTATAAAGCAGAGATCTTTATGAGCTCATCACAGGAGTGCACACACACCCTCTGACTCATCACAACCATGCTGAACATGCACTATCTGCATTTATATTGATCACCTCACCTGCTCAACACACACACAAATGCTGATTGAATGTGATGATCAGAAATAAGCATGTGATTGTAACATTTTGCTTAAAAAAACTAACATTACTGTAGATAACAGTCTGTTCAACTTTATTTTATTAAATTCTATAAGTTGATTTTCTTGCACTGCTGAAATTGTATTTCATATTTCATCCCACATTAGTAAACTAATTTTGACATCTGGAAAATCTCTTAATAGGGGAAGTGTAAGTAGGATAGTATCAGTTGGGACTTTAAAATGATTATTTGAAACATTAAGAAATCAGACATTTGTTAAAATTGCTCAGCCAAACAAACTGAAATCATGTACAGCTTTAGAAATCAATACACACAAAGTATTTGTTAAATATGCTTTGTAGTCAGGCAGCTCATGCATTTCCATCGTGTCGTGTGGTCTGAATATTTAAATATATTTTCCATTTTCACGCTGTCAGGTGCTTGCAGAGGGGTGGGTAGGTATGATGAGGTGTGAAACGATGCGTGTTTAACTCACCCAGGTGAATGAAGCAGCTGTCCTGATATACACACACCATCTTACATCCACGCTCATAGTAACACCTCTTAAAATATCACTGTGATATTACACTAGACCCGTATGCTGCATGGATTCACCAATGCATAAACTAGTTCTCTTTTGTCTGTCTTTAGGAGATAAAGACGGCAGTAAGGTCACAACGGTGGCTGCGACCCCGGGTCAGGGTCCCGACCGACCTCAGGAGGTCAGTTACACGGACACAAAGGTCATCGGCAACGGCTCGTTCGGCGTCGTGTATCAGGCAAAGCTTTGTGACACTAGTGAGCCGGTGGCCATTAAGAAGGTTCTGCAGGATAAAAGGTTTAAGGTAAGATTGTGTGACAAACCAAAACAAGTTCAAGATTCTGTTGTTGATAACAAGGTATGATGTTTGCTAACTAGAAGCTAGTTAGAAATTGGTCAATGTACCGTTCTTGTTTTGTTGGTTTCATGCTAAAGTTGCTGGATTTTTACTTCAGTTATTGTATTTATCAACAAAGCCCCAGTTTAATTTGCAACATGATGTCAAAATTTTCCACTTTTATTAAAAAGGTCTTTAGCCTCTATTTACTAATCCCCTTTTTATTATAGAATGCCCACCTTTCCCAATAAAACCTATCTCTGAAAACAAGTCCTTTTTGTTACATTTTTGTATCTTCAAACGTTCACATTCCAGAGATAAAATAGATTGTTGCAATCTATTGCAAGTGCACCCAATAGTCTCCAGTCTTATTTTATTTCTTATGTCTATTTCTTTCTCTCCCTTTTTTCTCTCTTTCTATACATTTGCATATCAGAATCGTGAATTACAGATTATGAGGAAATTGGATCACTGTAACATTGTTCGTCTACGGTACTTCTTCTACTCCAGTGGAGACAAAGTAAGTGTCGTTCAGCTCAAACTCGTACCTCTTCATCTTACTGAAATTTAGATTACAGATCAATTTTATTTCTGTAATGCCATAATATAATGAGGACTTATTTAAATACTGTAATTTTTACACTATGGCAGCTTTTGTTGAGATTTACGCAAACATTTAGGCAAACAGGCATCTGCCAGACAAACAGATACAGTATTTACAGCAGCAGCGGTTCATGCCCTGCAGCGTTAACCTGGAGATGGTATTTCTGCTAATCCTGTGATAGCTGTTGCCCCAGAACCCACTGTCTGTCAAGACCTGTCACCACAGCAGGGGCCATTGACAGATCTCTAGAAAACTTTTAATTGATGGTTAGCCGGGTATAGAAGAACTGTTACCAGACCTATTTTTGTGTATGACATGCTCTGACTCCTGTTCTGTGTGTATAGAACAAGAGAAAGTGCAGACCTAAGGGAGTCCATTTTATCGGGAAGTTGTAGGATCATATAATGAGAACACAAAGCAGGTTTTATAAGCTACAGAAAACCTTTGCTGCTTTCATTTTGAGGAACATGTTACATCGGATGTACACTCAAAATCAGAATGCATTATGGGTAAAAAGTAGTGAACAAATGTAGGGAATGAGTTTGGAAAACACTACAAAATGGCGGAAACCGACTATATAGGAGATCGGGGCGAATTCAGACACAGCTATCATTTCCTTTTATATGCAGCAAACACTGGGCGAGATGAGCTTTATCACTCTCAGACATTTAACTTAAGGTCCCAAATGTACCACAAAATTGAACTCATTTAGCACTTACATCAACTTGTTTTTTTAGATCGTTCTGTGTGACAGGAAGCTTCTGTCGCGCTCTTCGGAAGCGTGACGTTTCATGTTATAAAAAGAACGAAGAAATATGTAACAACGAAAAGATATAGATACTCAAGTTACTCTAAAATGTTTGTAATTGTTTATTTGTGTATGTTGTGTGCATAAATATTGCTGTATTACCTCTCTCCGTGTTACTGATATTTTCCCCTGAAACAGAAACAGTCCACACACCTGAGATTCAGTATCAAATGTCATTAAACAAAGTCAGTGATGAAAAGCTTTGATATGAACTCTTGACATGAGCAGAACTGTGTACATTTATATATTTTATATTTTTTGTTTCAAAGAGTCGGTTGTATTGTTGACATAATCTTATCTTTTAAATTCAAGTGACACATTTTAGTAAATTCAACCCAAAATATTTTGACGTTTTAACTGCTGGATCAATAGTTGACTTACACATTGCACATAAAAATGAGCCTGCATTAGATTAAAGCCTAGTACCAAATGCGACCTTTGGGGGTTGTTTATAGGCATATCTTTATAAATAAGCGTGCCTCAGGCCACATAATAAAAGTGACTTGTTACATATTGAGTAATGTGGGTTCATCCTGGTTTCTTCACAAACGGCTGGCTGGGCGTCAGAACTTTCCGTAAACCTTACGCAATCTGAAATGTCAGGAGTCTGACCTCAAAGGAAAGCTTACATGCCAGCGCACCGGCAAGGGACTGTTGGTGTACGGTTACTCTTAGAATAGAGTAATTCTTATAGTGTCAGGGCAGCTCTGTGGTGACAGAATAAAAGCGCAAATAATTGGTCGCCCAAAATTCCAGATTTAATATAGCCTCTGTTAGTTTTTTCCATGTCTTTATGGTGTTTGAGAATGTTAAGTTGACTAGTTTAGTTAGCCCTTTTTATGTGTAGGGCTGTTTCACGATTAATCACGATTAATCACATCCTGAATAAAAGTTTGTTCTCATAATATATGTCTGTAAACTGTGCATATTCGTTTTGTCTTTATAAACACATACACTTTATAAGCACAAAATATAAAAACTAATAAATGTTTATATGTGCACAGACATATATTTTATGTAAACATATTTTTTTTAATCACGATTAATCGTTAAATCATTGTGTGTCAGATGAATTGAAGATCATGGTGGAACAACGGTGCAGATATCTCTTCGAGCATGTTAGTAACTTGTTGTGTTTACTGCTAGCTACCCGAATAAAAAGAGCATGAGGTATTTTGTCGAGGACTTCTGAAGTCAGCTGCATTGCTCCCTTGAGTACTGAGGGTTGTTTTCACAGTGACACAAGAGCTTGCTAAATATGTACAGCGGACACTGCGATGTATGGACCAATCATTTGCGTTTGCTTGCTGGCATAGAGTTACGTTTCTTGCCTACGAATAAAGGCATGTGGCTCTGCGTCTGTCTTCTAGACAAAGCAGTGCTGTTCTTACATGTAGATCCCCCATTCCAGCACCATGACATAGTGTCTGACTGCTGCGACCATGTCACAACTGCTGGACGGGGTCAGTTATGTAACTCTGTCCAGACAGAACGCTCAATCATTTACATAGAGAAAACGTATCACCACGCACACACCTGATGCTTCAGAAGTCATTGAAAGTTCATGGATTTCAGTTATCGCATTACTTCACTGGGGTGAAGTATGCAGTATGCAAAGAATACCAAGATGACCTGAAAAATATATATGCTGTCATGTTGTCTTCTTACATGTTGTCTTCATACATATTTTATTAAAGACTCCCTGTGATGAAAAATTTAGTTTATTGTTTATGTGTTAATGTGGTGTTTCTAAGGTAATTTGGGGCTATTTTGCATATTCATGTATCCAGGGATGGGGAGTAACGAAATACATGTAACTTAGTTGCGTATTAAAAATACCAAATTTGAGTAACTAACTTCATAAGTTACTTTCAAATGGGTGGTAATCAAATTACACTTACATCCATTTTAGATCACCATGGTGATTACTTTGAATCTTTCTGTCATTATTTCATTCAAACATTAAAGCGGCCATTCTTCGGCTGTTTTTGAAGCTTTGATTAGGTTTTTTGGGTGTTTAACAATGGATGTTCATATTTTTTGTTTAAAAAACACTTGTTATCTTACATATTTCAAGTCTATTGTTCACTGCTGTCCGTCGTCATACAAAACGATCAGCTTTTTCTGGTTTGAATAAAGTCCCTCCTTCCGAAACGCTCTGATGGGTGAAGCTGACCAGGTCTGTCGTGATTGGTGATTGGTTCCTCGCTTACAGCATGCGTATGAAGATGTCCCACCCATACCTTATCAGCTAGCTTTTCTTTACGGAAGGCCTCGCCACTTTTTTGGCATTATTCTTTGGGCGGATGTTATCCAAAAACTCTGAATAGTAACATCATTTACCCGGGAAGTAAAGCACTGTAGTCCGATTCCGGCCATTCTCTGTAGTCCTTGAAAAGCGAATTCTGTTAAAGTCAACATCTCGCTCGGCTTTGAACTTTGAGCTTTATCATTTTGCAGATATTATTTGCTATCACAGGGAATGGCGCCTTTAATATTGATTTTTGATGGTCAAAGATTAGTTTTGAGGGATATAATTATCGACCACAGGGGGACTTTAAGTAATCCAAATGGCTCCAGTGGGTTAATAATAAATGTCATTCAGAGTAATACGATAGATTTTGTGAGGGTTCGTAATTTGTGAGATTTGTAATTCGAGTTTATTTAGTGAAATTGAAACCAAAACGAGCACTTCGGAGTCCTAAATGATATATGGCAACAGACAAATAACTACAAATCTCATGAATCTCATAAATTTAATGAACTCTTTCCTGTACATCTTTATACATTATTTATACAGGTAACACTGTATCTTTAATTTCTAAGTAGGTGAATTTATTCTTCGGTTTCTCATCATCTTTTCTCTGTCACATACACAGAAGGATGAGGTTTATCTGAATCTGGTGATGGACTACGTTCCTGAGAACGTCTACAGAGTGGGTCGACACTACAGCAGAGCCAAGCAGCACCTGCCCATGGTTTATGTGAAGGTATCGTCTTTTGATAAATTCTCATAGTAAAACCTATTTAAGCTAGCGTGGTTTTCTGTGCTGGACCAGACTAGTTACTCCTCACTAGCTAGAGGAAAGTCACAGTACGTGAAACTTCTGCTGCGTTGAAGTCATTGTGTGTGTGTGTGTGTGTGTTTGTGTCTTTTCTCAGCTGTATATGTACCAGTTGTTTCGCAGCTTGGCGTACATTCACTCATACGGCATCTGTCATCGAGACATCAAGCCTCAGAACCTCCTGCTGGACCCAGAGACGGCCGTACTGAAGCTCTGTGACTTTGGAAGGTGTGCTGGGGAAATCTGAAAGTTCTGAGGGATTTGATACGACTCCACAACATTTGCTTGTAGATAAATGTGATTCGGGGGTCGAAAATCTATTATCTTGATTTATTTAGCTTGTCGTCACAGTCGATGGTAGTGTTATATGATCGATCCGCATGGGGTGTCTTTAATGGAATAGTTCATCTGCCAATGTTACGGCATTTTACCAGGATTCCAGTGTAAAAGTGGGTATTTCACAGATCAAATCCGACCATCCGTCCGCTGAAGCTTTGATCAAACTAATTTCTTTTAGGTTTGGTTCCTCTGAAACTTGATAAACTGTGTTCAGCTGTTTGGCAGTATATTGTTACATCTGTGAAGATAATGTGTATAACATCACTCCTAATAATGATGACTGTTTTGCTATAAACTCGCCTCGGAGTCATTTCCCGTTATCTCTAATTCTTTCCCTCTCTCTGATTCCTGCAGTGCTAAGCAGCTGGTGCGTGGTGAGCCCAACGTTTCCTACATCTGCTCGCGCTACTACAGAGCTCCTGAGCTCATCTTTGGAGCAACAGACTACACTTCCAGCATAGGTACTGTCAGGGGTTAAATTGGGATTTGTTATGTGCCGTGGCACTGGGGTTTTTTGAAGGGTGCGTATATGAAGCTTCAAAACTTTTTCATTGATAAACTATAAAAATTGAGAGAGCCTTTTGCTTTGAACAATAAAATGCTGATCAAATTCATTCTAGATTGCAGCACTTTACAAAGCTAAATTTGATGATGATAAAATCCTTCTGTAGGCCTGTGCCCTTTCCTTGTGTCAATATCAAATCAAATCAATATAGTTGGTACCGCACACACCATGAACAATCCGCTACAAATGCTTGAATTTGATGAAAATGACATAATTTGGAAGTAAAGTAATTATTCACAAACAGCTTGAAACGTTATAAAAGCAGGGCGCACCGGACGCATAAGGATCATCACTTCGGAATGGAACACAGGGAATGATTTCTGCACGCGCGTGGTTAATGTACAATCGCGAGTTGCATATAGATCTGTCTTTCCGTGAACGTCGGTGTAAGTTTATACACTGACAAAAAAGGGCAATTGTTACTTAAACTTGAGATTTATGCTAGGGCACAGCAGATGTATACTGGGGCATGACAGCTACAGCTCCATAACACCAGTAGATCCGCACCCATTCGGGGAGCAGAGCGAGGCGGTTAGCCTATGTGCCTGGGCTCCGCCCCGGACGGCCCAGGCTCAATTTAACCCCTGGGAACTGTATTGTAATCTCTTCACAGTTGTACTTGACGACTTTTGACCATTAAGGCATTCTGTTGTCGGATGTTCCGAAAATCTTCCAACTACACAGCAATTAAAGGAATAGGTCACCCATAACCTGGTTGGTTTTAATATCGCTAAGTAGAGCATTGAGCATTGCGTTAGCATCACAAAGGTTGAAGGTTCGATTCCATATGTACTGAAACAATAAAAAGCCTGAATGTTGCCTGATGGTGCTGTGGATAAATGCGAAAGATGTAGACACGTTTTCTTTGTTTGTCTTCAGATATTTGGTCAGCTGGCTGTGTTCTGGCCGAGCTGCTGTTGGGACAGCCCATATTTCCTGGTGATAGTGGCGTAGATCAGCTGGTTGAAATCATCAAGGTATAGAAGTGTGTGTATTTCTGAAATTACTTCTTTTTTAGATGAGATCAAATGTGGGCAGAAAAAATTGTTTTGTTAATTGCTTCAGGCACAGAGTACATCACGTAGAAATAGCACTGTACCCTTTTCTTTGAGGTTGTATTCTACTCTGTGAAAGTTTATTTAAAGAATTAACATGAGCCCTGTGAATCTTTTCCTCCAGGTGTTGGGAACACCTACACGAGAACAGATCCGCGAGATGAACCCAAATTACACCGAGTTTAAGTTTCCACAAATTAAGGCACATCCATGGACTAAGGTTGGTGTACAGTACATAATATTGTTGTACAGTACATAATTGTTGAAGTTTTGTTATTTTGTAGAGCATTTCTCCTATAATGTCTCTCTAAAAAAAATTTTGTTTACCTTACTGATGTTACTTGCTTTGACTAATAGTTTCTGCTAATGGCGTTTATCTATATGCAATGTTAATGTGTAATGTGTAGTGTAAAAGGTTTGTTGGTGTGTATGTTATTTGTTTTTGTAATATGTAATACATACTATCACTTTGCATAAAAAATCTTCCAAAATGCACAAATATACATGTACACAGACAGACCTCTCTGTCTTTATTGAAGTCTATTGAGTTTAATACTTAACTTTTTAATTCTTCACTTCTGATGTGTCTCCTAAGTTATCAATGTATTTATTTATACTAGTTTACTAGACCATTTTGCAAGATATAAACAACACCGGTCCAGAAGCACTTCCTGCTTCAGTTTTAATCTTTAGTCTTTTTTTATATAAAAAATATATAACATTTTTATATTATTAGTTCATATAAAGCACATATAGTTAATTCGGGACCTTAATCTATAGTGTGACTGTCTTAAAGCTGTTTGTTTAACATTAATTCAGTCCTCAATATTGTTTTGGTCGTATATCGTTCTAACATTTAAACTGAAATTGGACCAATGTTTATATTCTGGAAAACGGTTTCTACGCAAGAGGAATTTTTTATTGCCTAATGCAAGTATTGCCATGTTGTTGCGTGGTAGGTTTTCCGGCCACGCACCCCACCGGAGGCGATAGCTTTGTGTTCGCGGTTGTTGGAGTACACGCCCACGAGCCGGTTCACTCCTCTGGAAGCGTGCGCTCACACGTTCTTCGACGAGCTCCGAGAACCATCCCTAAAGCTTCCCAACGGGAGAGAAAGACCCGTACTGTTTAATTTCACTACACAGGGTATGTTTCATACACACAAGTACAACAGCATCATTTGTGATATACGCGTAAGCTGTTTTAAAGTATGGATCTTTAACTAAATGTTTTCAATAATTTGGCTTGGAACAACATCTATCCTCTCTGTACAGAGGTGGATTCAAAGCTTACCTGTTTAAATAGTTTCAATTCTATAGGTATTTGCACAATAGTGAGTGATAGTCGTTCTGTCTGTTGAATTTGTTCCCCAGAGTTGTCCAGTAACCCCTCGCTGACCTCCGTTCTCATCCCCGCGCATGCTCAGAACCAGGTGGAAAACTCTGTTGCCTCAGCTGGGACAGGTAATTTCTTTCATAAATCACAAGATGTGTTCATCAAGTCGAGTCGCCTCTTACATGTGAATGTCTCTCTGTTGTGTTTCAGGTGCCAACAGTGGCGATCGTGGTCCAAACGCCAACGCTGCCTCTGTTGCCCCCAATCCTTCAACTTGAACCCGCTCAAACGTAAACGGGTCGATTTCACGCTGCTGCTTTTTAACTACACCCACTCGCCGGAGTCTAGGGCGTGGCTAAAACACAACGAAATTCTCACATGATGGAAATACCAATCAAACCTTCCCCCGGTCCTTTTTTGTTTTTATTATTATTTTGTATTTATTTGCTGTAAAAAAACTGTAACGAGGTCTTGAAAACATCACCTCAGGACTATGAGGCGATGTTAAATGATAATATATATATCATATATAAGATGTATGATGTATATATATATATATATATATACACACTCTTATAAACAGTCATACCTACAAATCTCTTTTCACATGTCTACTTTGACATTTTTTAAGGAAAATCTGTACACTGTCGCTGTTGCTCTTTTGTAAGCGTAACAAAAGTCGACCCCCGTTCCTGTTGATATCACCGGCACTCGGCCAACAGGCACGAAGATGGGTCTGTTCGTAATATGACTGCTTTCGAAGCGATGTTACAGGTGGCGCAGGACCGCCCAGGCTGGCTGGGTAGGGCCTAGAGCTTCAGCTTCAAAAGATACCAGAAAGCTGGCCTCTGATTGGTCCAACTCCAAACCAATGACCCAATCCCAGAGCAGCTCATCGGCACGGACAGATTCCCAGGTCTTGTGTACATTCAGTGGGCTATGTGAAATAAATGCTAATGACTTTGGCCTTTCCCTCAGTTTCGGGCGGATATGTGTGCTTAAATTGTATGCTGCTGTGTACATACATGTATCTTTCAAACCCTCCATTTTTTTTCTCTTCCACCTTCCTGTCTTGCCTACTTCACATTGTATAGTCATGCTGTACTTCACAAACGTGTCGTCGCAGCACATACACATACTCTCGAAATATTTCCCGTGCGTGTGCAAGCATGCTGTATGTCTATAAATACTGTATATGCTGATTCTTGAACCGTTAGTGAGCTAAAAGAATAATAGCACGAATATGATAATCAGGATTAAAGACACAAACAGGTTTTCCTTCTCATAGAGCCAAATCCCAGCAACAATGAAGATGTTAGAGTTTCTATGTCTTGAATTCTCTCCATAACATTGTTTCAACATTTAGCAGGGAGGAGTGACTCGGAACCGATGAACCCGATAACCATGTGGACTGTTCAAATGTTTCCAACAAAAAGATAAGCAGGATGTCTCGAGCGCTTTCTCCTGAGCACATTTGCCTCCGGTTCTGTTGGGTATTCTTCATGGTTCTCTTTAGCACTCCCTTGTGTTTGTGCAAGTGTAGCACTGCGTTCACTGCTGTTTTTTCTAATCATCAGCACCAAAAAACAACTTCAGGCTGTTTCTGTATCTCCCAACAGTGCTGTCACAAGAATATGTCCCTATACCCGACGTTGTTTGCCTCTTAGCAAAATAGTTTTTACCATTTGTTCAAAGAACTGTTATCAAGACGTTCACCTATTGTATGAATATTGAATGTGATATTGTATGAACGTATTACCTTTATAACTATAGTATTAAAATATGAATTTGTTTGAATGATCTATGCTTGGCTGATAGAAAGAATCTTCTGAACTCTGGCTCAGGTAAAGCTGACCACTGACTATTTTGTTCTTCTTTTTTGTACTTTTAACTTCGTGAGAACGATTTTTGTTATCAGTCCTCTTATTAGAAGACTTCGTAATGGCTTTTAAACATCACTGGTTATCTCTTTTAGAGATGCGCATATTTACCGGAATTTTTTTATTTGGCTTTTTATTATTTTAAAGGAGAAGCGAAAACAGTGACACGTCTACAGTATTAACTCATATTAGGCAATAATTGTTTCTTTGTTTTTTCAGCTGTAAAACACTTAAAGTGAGTGCTGTCATGTAGCACTGTAAAATGTTTTTGAAGTATCCAAGCATTGCGTCATGTTTCCTCAGCAGTTTATTTGACATTTAGAAGTTACGAGATGCACAAACGTCTAATAAACGGGAAATAGAAATACTCATAAGTGTATGGTTCAGGTGTGAGTATCAACAAAGGAACTAAATATAAAGTAAACATTGCTATTATCAGAATGTCAATGACTTTTGTTTCGCAAATTCTGGTTTGTTTGTTTGTTTGTTTTTCTATTTAAGATTTACGCTAGACGTCTCTTGTACATACTCAAAGTGCATTCTGTCTTCTAAATGTTCACTGAAGTAGTCACCCGGTACTGTACTGCATTAAATAAAGTAGGTAGCCTTTACACCATCAAAATGGTTTCTTCATTGCTAAAAGTCTGTTTTCTTGATGGATAAGGGTACCAAAAGACAAAAGAATATGCTAGTTTTGAAATAGCAAATTATGAATCAAATGTGTCCTTTTCTTATAAATAGTTGTTAAGTTTGTAGGGACAGTTCACCCAAAAATGAAAATTCTGGCACCATTTATTTGTCCCCCAACTTGTATAAATGTTTTCCCTGATAAACAAAGAGAAAGATATTTGGAAGCAATTTTCAGTTCTGGTACATCACTGACTACCATAACAATTAAAACGGTAGTCAAAGGTCCACCGGAATTGTTTGCTTTCCTAAATTCTTCAAAATATCTCATTTTGTGTTCATCAGAATAAAAGAAAACATATAATTTATATGTACAATATACAGTTATTTTCTACTATGGTCATTTACACAGGTTTGTTACAACTTGAGGGTGAGCAAAAGGTGACATAATTTTTCATTTTGGGGTGAACTATTCCTTTAATACATTGTTGTTGCTTAATTGAATATGGGATAGATTATAAATGCATATATATATATCATAGCTTTACAATTTTCTTTATAGCTGTACATGTAACAATAGGTAAGCTCAAGTTAACAATTCAGGGAACCAGGGAGACTACAAAGGATTTATGTTATCAAAACAAAATCGAGAAAAATGTAAGTTTACCAAACAAACATAAGTGATGCAACAGTACAAGTGTTGCAGTCAAATAATGACAAATGAATGTTGCATGACCTCGGTAAACTGATTGTTATACTAAAATGATTTCACCAGACATTGTATCATATTTGTTAACAACGCATTTGTCAAAAAATGTTTCATTATCTAGTTACACAAGAAATGGTGGGGTGGGGGGGGGGCTGCGTTTGTTCTTTGTTTTTTTCAGATGTCCTTCAAAATAAACGCTTGCAAACTATTTTTCCCATCATTAGCTATTGATATTTTATATATTTATTTTATTTTAGCAATATTAAACATTTAAGTCAATAAAGCGGGACACAGATGAAAAACTGCGAAACCGAAACAGGTTCAGAACATACTTTTAAATCGCTCTGCCAGTTTGTACACTCACATTCAACATAAGATACATCAAGAGACACATTTTCCAACCTTCCACTGAAAGTGTCTCAGTCGTCTTGTGTCCACAGACCTTCACTTCCATCCTGCTGGCAAGTCTGATATTTATTAACTTGTGTTGTTTAATAAATATTTTTTACAAATATAAGCTAATAGATCCCATGGCTGTTCAATGTATAAATGTATACCGTTCCAGTACAAAACCGACGTATTTTTGATCCACAGAACTTAAACCTCGAGATATAATGAAGTTGTTTTTCAATGTTTGTCTGGCGATGGTCTTCGCCCGTGGTAAGCCTGCACATTTTTTAAACTGCAACTATAGTGCACTCATATTTTGTATTTTTTACATTTTGTCTTTCTTTTTGTCTTCCAGACCTTTTTCGCATTTCTTTCACGGGACATGCGTTACAATGCAACCTGTGTATCTCTGCAGGAATTTTAGACCGTTGCAGTCCATCGGTGCAGACTTGCCCTCCAAACATAAATACCTGCGGAAACGTCAAGTTTAACGTCGGTTTAATAAGTGAGTTTGGTCATTATTTAGAACGCGAGCACTCTTTAAAAGAAAGTTATCTGTCGTGCTTTAAGGTCCCTTGCACAACAACGCTCTTTCTAGTGCAAAAATGTTCAGACTATTAAAAATGTGAAGGTTTCTTTTTATAAAATGGTTCTTATATGGCGTCACTGCAAAGAACCATTTTTATTTTTTAGTTGCACCATTCCGGCCATAAATGACTCATTCGACCCATTGAAACAATGCAGCCAACAAGTGTAAAACCTACGCCTTTGTAAAGCCTACCCTAACTTTCTGTGCAGGTTCTCCTTCGTTCCGTTCCTGCATGAAGAGAACGTTGTGCTGGAACTTCATCCAAATGGCGAACGTGTCGGCTGTCTGCTGCACTACTGACCTCTGCAACTGAGCAAATAGCCCATTCATCACCTGTCGTCAAGTTTATCTAAAAATATAATCTCGGTCAATAACAAACCAATAACACGATGATATATTAAAGGGATTTGAATTGTTTTCTATACAGAGAAAGTGGCTGAAATTAACATTTTGTCAAACGTGCGTTTACGATCAAAATTTCATGTTATTTATTGGGACCACAGTACCTACATATTTACATGAATTAAGCTTGAATTTAACTCCAAATTTCAGTGCAACTATTACTGTGAACTCTTCCACAAATTGTTTTGAGACAAATGTGACAAATAATTAATAATAGTAACAATCATGTAAAACGAATTTTCACACGGCAATCCGAACATCTGCGAATGTACAGAAGTAAACAACTCTTTCTGACAACTCACTAGCTAATCTGTTCTTCCATCTGTCTGTAATTTAGATTACTCGATCGGTCATGAATAACTTTTTTTAAAGAATCTGTCTTACAGCGCATGTCCCTTGTTGCTTTTTTCTTGTTATTTAGACGCTTTCAATAAAACAAACTCCAGAACAGTGTCACTGTGAACTCAGACACAATGCTGGTAGAGTGATACCACAACTTTGATAAGCGTGAAGATTAATATATAATAAGTTATTGTTTAAGACAACATGTTAATTAGAAAAAAATATATAATATAATAGGCTTAATTATAGTTTAGAAAGTAGGCTAAGTAGGCTTCTGTCACAGTTCAAATAGACTTTGATTGTCAGAAAGGTTTTGATGGCGCCATCTACTGGACAGAAATAGCAGCATCGCATGATAAAAGTTGGTTCAAATGCTTGCTCTTAGTGTTAAGTAGGCGGCTATCACCTCGTTTAGGACCCCTGTACAATTTTTAATAAGTTATGTAAACAGTAGTGATGAAGAAAAGTACATCGAATTTAATAGCCCACTCAAGCGGTGTATCTTAAAATACTAAACTACTAAACTTGTCTAACATCCACTCCCGCATTGAGGATACGCTTTATAACGTGCTTTTACGTTAAACGGAGTCAATTTATTACATGTAGGTCTATCTGTTTATTCTTTTTGTTTTAATTCCAATTCAATTTTTCATTTATGTTGTTTGTGTTATTGTATGTTGCTTTAAGAAAAATCCCCTTTAAGTGCTCCTTTCCTTTATCAGCGTTTTCTTTGTCACTGCGGTCTATTCACTGAAGAATAATCTTCTTAGCAATTTCCTTCGTGTAATTATTACAGTAGCATATGTCTTACTATTTTTAAACAATTTTTTATATTTCACTTTTTTAGTTTTTAGGCCTAAATGAATACTGTGGAAGATATGACACTTTCTGCAGACCACGTTGTGGAATAATATAAAATATTTGTCTTGGTTATAGATGGCCTATACTGTAGGCTACCAATGTGACAGGGCAATTTAATTAAAAGATTTATATAGCAAAACTATATGGAAAATTTAATAACGAGTCATAATTCTATAGACCAGTTTCGACGGGGTCCAGGTTAATAAGTCTTCAGATAATTATAGGAGAGTTACGATTTATCACTGTCAAATGGGTCTGTTATGTTATGCGTCCCATTTTCCAAATACGCTTTTCATTTGGAATAAATTGTGTGGAAAAGGAAAACGAAAAAGAAAAATGTTACATTTAAGAAAGAATACTTTTTATTTTTCACTAATAAATATTTGGTCTTTCAAGGCACTTCCAACATAAGGCCAATAAGTACTTCTTCGTCATGGGACGGATAAGCTCAGTTGAAATTGATCTTAAAACTGTTTACACGTCTACCTGCTCTACAAGAGCACGTCAATATACAACAGAGAATAAAAAACTAAAATATACAGGAGTTTACTTTCCATTCTTTTTCCTTTCTGAGGAATGTTTTCGAGATTTACGGACTTGATAATTATTCAATGTAACAGATGAAAAAGGTAATACTTTGCATTACAGTGCTAATGTTACAAATATTGCCTAATAGTACAATTCATTATTAAATTAACAACTATGGGTAAGCATTCCTTCAAATTATTACACAAGAATTAGTATTACTCAGAATTAAGTTAGGATACTTTTAGAGTAACATAAACACTATAATGTAAAGTATGACCAAAAGGGCTCCAAAAGAATAACCTGCCCTTTGATTTGACTTTGTTACACCAGAGTAGGTTATATTTGCGCGCATGGTGGACATAATTTAAAGTCTCTAAAGCATTCCGAGTTTGGAAGAAGCCATCGGGTAAAAGTTTTTAGGATAAATAATACATCCCATAAGACACAGGTCCGTTGAATAGTCCCGGCATCGGTAAAGGCCGTGGGAAAGAGCCTGGTGGTCCATACAGAGATGATGGCGATCCCAGAGGGAACGGCAGCGCGAACGGTGCCAGAATGGGTTTTGAGGCGCATTTGAACTTTTCCAGCTCGGCCTCCTGGAGTCTCTTGGCCTTCGCTCGCCTGTTCTGGAACCAGATCTTGACCTGAGTCTCGGTGAGGTTGAGGGAGTTGGAGAACTCGGCCCGTTCGGCGATGGAGAGGTACTGTTTCTGTCGGAACTTGCGCTCGAGAGAGAGCAGCTGGGAGGTGCTGAAGGGCGTGCGGGGCTTTCTGTTTGTCTTGTGCTTGCGTAAGGGGCACGCCGTTGGGCTCGGGTGACCTGGAAAACATGAAGGGAAAATCCTTTAGTTTATTCGAAACATCTCTGTGTTTACATTTATTTTCCCATCGTATTTATTTTCAGGTTTCCTTTCAGTTTCCTTCTTGCGTTTTTGCATGTTCAACAAAACAACAACTAAAACTTGCGAAACATTTTTTATGTTTTGGGGTTCAACAACAAAAGCAATAACAAGAAATATTAACGCATTAGCCTATATATGTATTGCTACAAAAGTTGCAATCTATTAACATTGTTATCAACGAATAGACTTGTGTGCATGCATACCAATCAATACCTCTAATATTGTAGCCTATAATAAATGATATAATAAACTATATTTAGTAGCATATATTATAACAAGAATTGTAGCATGGCTTATGCATTAGATCGACGTAAAAACAAAGGAGAATAAATCCAAAAATAACTGCAAGATAATTGTTGTTGCTTTGCATGTTTACGCTCTTAAAAACAATATTTAATTACATGAAATGCGTAAAATACTTACGATGTGGAGACGCAAAAGATGACGAGTTTAACCAAGTGCTCTGTTCCTTATCGCTCAATTCTTCACTTTCCTCCTGTAAGCTGTCCGACGCATTTGACAAACTGTCCACAGAAACTTTCGTTTTCTCCCCAAAGTAAGTCCGTAATAGGTCCGGTCCCAGTCTCTGGGGGAAAGGTTGCTGGAGAACCGGAGAGCACACGACCTGGCAGGTTGACTTCGCCATCAGGGATTCGACACTGAACGGCAAGCAGTTCTTCTTGATTTTATGTCCCGTGTCAGTGGTCATGTCCTTCGGCTTTTGACTCTCCTCGCCTTCCGAGTCCGATTTCTCGTGCGCTGTCGTTTCACGGGCAACGGGTCCCTTTGGAGAATTCATCGTAAACCATTAGCCGCAAGTTGTTGCTTACACGGTCACGTCTCACCAACTTCTAATAGACTGTCCTGACCCGCCTCAGTGCACTTATAAGAGTACACAAACTGCGGTCCGCCAATCAGCGCGTCCTCTTGACCAGGTGACTTCTGACAGCCTCGATCTGATTGGTGGCCAACTTCCCTTGGGGGACGTTCGGACCAATCACAAAGAAAACCTTTAGAAGTCATGTGGCCAGGTTGACACCGAGACATCAAGGGGATATCGAGAAAAATGAGTACTTAATCGCGGATGTCTTGCTGAGATGATGTATAGACGGCCTCGGGGCGCTTGACTCTTTGGGGCACAAAGTAGACCAATTTTAGCCCAATTAAACAGTGGGGAAGCTCTCAAAGTATCTGTATCCGACTGTTAAGAAGCCATTGAAAAGACACAATGGATTTATTCCGCACCGAAACTTTTGTCAAAGGAGTTCACAGCACACACGAAAATCTTGTTCGCTAAAGTCAGCTTGTGCAGGTAAAATAAATCATCTAGACATAAGCCTTCATACATATATTTTTAAAATAATTAGTTTAGGCTATTCATATTAAAAACGAAGTTCGTTTTAATAGCAGACATGTAGAAAAGCAAAAGAAACTCTTACCATTAGTCGTAGGAAAACATTTCTGAGCTATATGGAAACTATTCATGGTTCCTTTATTGAGAGAAGCTTTTGTGAAGGCAGAAATTGATTCGAAAGGGCTGTAAGTTACACAATACTCAGGCAATTTAAGGCATGTCACGGGCTTTTAAGGTTACAAAAGGCTCAGCTGAGAGGCGAGCGCAGTTTTCTTCTCTCTCATTTAGAGAGCCAGACGAGCTGCGTTTTGCGAGGCGCCAGTGACGGTGGGATCAAAAGCGAAGGTACCTCGAGGAGGAAAAGGCAACAGTTTAACTCCACTTAACCAATTGTCCTCGAAATATGTAGTCCTGCAATAGCTGCGAGGCCCAGCGGTGACGTCAAGAAAATGAACTATTACTTTTCCAAAGCACAACAGAAAAGTGCTCATGGCAAGTTTGGAAAAACTCGCTTATCTTTTCAAAACAACACATGCACATGGACACAATAAAACAACTAACCGACCACAACAACAGGATAATAACAACAACATTCGTATGAATATTAATAACCGTATTATTATGCTATTATTACTATTATTATTAGTTTATTATTATTATTATTAATAATAAGTGCCTTAAAAAATCTAAATATGAATAAATCAAGCAGTTAATGATAGTATGTTTTTTTTCAAACTTAAAGAGCTGAATTAAATTGATGTTTGATCATTATTCAGACAAATAATCCCGAGGTTGTGAATTCGCTTAGACTTTTCCAGCCGACTGTTTATTGCGCATTCTTGGCGGCACCTTGAACCGATTTGGCAAGACGATCTCAGACACTCTTAATATTCTCTAAAAGCCAAAGGCTGCCCTTTACGAGTGACAGATCTGTCATGTTGGATATCATATCAGACTCACTGGTGTCCCCGCACCCAAGCCAACAATCTAAATAATGGATTTTTTTGCGCCAGGGAGATCGATTACTAGTCTACTTTTTAATACCAGGGAGTTCATGTTAACTCGGTTGGGATATATGTACAAACCGAAACATTAGCTTATCCAGTTAGATTTGATTTCTTTAGCATATTAGAGATGCTTCCATGATGCTTCATTGGTTTTAGATCCTCTCAAAATCTTTCCCAAAGATTCACATCTTGCAACAAAATGCAACCTTTAGATCGAATCCTAATTCGTATTTGTGTGTATGCACTAAGCTGTTTACATTTACCAATACACAAACCCAATGATACCAACACACGATCCTCGATGTTCTCATTACGACAAAAGGATGTGGTTTCTATCAACAGTCTCTCTCAAGGTCGGACTTCTGCGGGCTGCGTAATTTATTTAGCCAATAACAGCTCTTTTCACATGGAGTCACTTCCAATCATTTTCAAGCTTGGTTGAAACCACTCAGTCAGTTCATAAAACCAGAGGCCAAGTCAAATTTAGCAGCATCGGAGTAGCGCTCAACCAACTTTTAATGTTGGTCGTTTTGTGCTCGACATTCCATGAATTCTCATTCTATTCGTGTATTTATGAGTCTAAACATATATCTGTTTTCACTAATCATCCATTCAGATCATAAACATCTGCTCGGTTGCAACACATGCGTTTTAATTTATGACACATTTCAGTCCCTTTTGTCACACAGACCTATAAAAGTTAGAGCAAATTTATCAAAGATCATGAAGATATTGGAAGCAATGTCATTTTTTAAATAAAATTATAAAATGTTCTTTTGGTTACTTGCACTAAAGTTCTAGATTGTTTTTCAGAAGCACTGTTACGCTACAGGTTGAGACAGAAACAGTGACTAATGCTTGTCAAAGACAGACAGAGTGATAAGAAGTTGAACAATAAGAATTTAGACGGATGGCAGATTAGGTGTTTATTCTCATTTTAGGAACTCCTCATTGAAACCCACAAATAGACAATTTGTTACGTTGTGGTATTTTTCAGGTGTTTTAGTTTACATTTAGTGCCAAAAATGGATCATCTTTGCTTCAGCCTATGGAAATATGAGACATTACAAAAAGAATCTGTGGCTCTGGCCCAAAACCTAGCTTGCTGTTTGAAAACATGGGTGCGCGCCCAATGCGTAGGCTGTTCCAAAAGTTCAGTGATCCTTTATTTTGGCCAAAATCTGAGGTCACACGGTTCTTTGATGGACAAGACAATTCCAGAATGCATTGCAATGAGCTAAGTAAAAAAAGATTAAAAATAAAGCAAAATTGAATATAAAAACAATTGCATCAATTAAGAAAAAACATGTTTTAAGTAACATTGACCGTCATAATCAATTGTTCAAAATTAAGGCTTAATAAGCAGCTCATAATTGTAGACAGCTTTGTTTGTAGAGGCTGTGGTCATTCTATATTTACACAAATCCACCATGAAAGAAATTGTGTGTGATTGTGTATGTTTGCTCGTGACTCCATGGTCACACAGAAAAAACAGGAATGTGTCCACACTTTCATAGGTTGTTAAGTGGCCAAAGATGCAGTGTTATTTTTCACAAAGACTCCAGTGGCCCAAATTATGCTTTAACTGCCGGGGTCACATCTGATCCTGAGCTATTGTATGAATTCCAGCACTTGGAAAGACGTACAGTGTGTGTTTTTACCCACCTTTGGATTGGCACGTTGAGAATGATGTTGAAATATAAAACGTGCTTGTTTAAAAATACAAAAGAACCTACATTGTTTTTTTGCACTAATACAATAAGACTACGGTAAATGTTCACTTGTGTGTCTGATTGCAAATCTTGTGGTAGAAATGAAAGCTTTGCCTGGCTTTTTCAATTCAGGTGATGTGATCTGCATATGAATCCACAAGTTTGTATTTCAAGCCGTTAAATGGGAGTATTCACACATCACCCGCTCTGTTGTGATAGAGGGTGTGACAAAAAGGGTAAAGCCCGTGTCCCTTGGGATCCGATGTCTCTCGAGTGCAATATGGATACGACTTATATCTTTCTTTTTTAAATGCAAAGAAAAGCTTTGTGCACTGTTAGTCAATTTAGAGTGGCCGAATTTGCCGGAGGGCTAAAAATCAGATTCTGTGCTTGTTTTAAGAACCTCATAAAATTACTTTTATTCTCCAGGACTCTTATGATGGCATTTTTTATAGGTCCGCTGGCATTTGGCTTACCATCTGGTGTCAGTTGATTATGTGGGAGATCAGGCATCAACAAATATGTGTGCTTGGTTCTCCTGAGATTACAATTTGAAAGTTTTACCATGAAAAAGCCAGGCACCAGGGGGCCGGTGGGTTGAAATGACT
Source organism: Barbatula barbatula (assembly GCF_947034865.1). Taxonomy (NCBI): domain Eukaryota; kingdom Metazoa; phylum Chordata; class Actinopteri; order Cypriniformes; family Nemacheilidae; genus Barbatula; species Barbatula barbatula. The sequence continues at coordinate 6,147,014 of NC_136771.1, read as the reverse complement.
CTTTGAATAAACAGTCTTTGGTCTCTCTCAATGTGAAAAGAGAGGGAGCGCTGAGCTTTTAACAGCGTTCACAGGACTCGAGGCAGGAGGTTGGAGCCGATAGTCTCAGGGCAGATGTCTGTTTCACAGCATCCGCACTGATCCCGGACCAGTTTCGCCCTATCCTTTTTTTGGGCTCAGGTGAAATAGACACCTTATAGTCTTTCTTACTTCAGAAGATTCCAATTTTTTAATATTATGTTGAGTAATATTTTCAAAACAGTCCGTATTTGGTTTTGAAGTAATCTGTTTATTATGCTTGAACAGTAACGAAAAATAAATATATGCACAAAAAGCACCCAACCCACCAAGTAAAACAACACAAGCACAAAATCAACAACAACCAAATACCCCTCCCTTAAAACTCCCAGTGCCCCCAAATACAGAAGAAAGAAACAGACATAAAATAAAACATAGAAAGAAAAGTAGGCAAAATAATTTACTTTGCATTGTTGTATAGTATATGGAAAGCAGTCACACTGGTGTTTTCTTACGTATATTGTTTTAAATTATTTACATTCATTGGTATAATAAAATAACAGTTCTATTTATACTATTATTATCTATATTTTAGTATTTAATATGATTATTTCTTATAATGAAAATACCAGTTGTATTTATTATTATTATTTATATAATATTTTACATTATGGTTTTCTTTAATTTACACATTTTATTATTTATTTATTTAATTAAAGGGTTATACATTTTTGGTAGACATAATCGAGAATGTTTTTCAAACTTTTAAGTTTTTAATTTTTGCCTTCACTTCACAGTATGCATGTGGGAATCAGGACTGGAGAGAGAGAAAGAGAGGAAGAGGGAACCAGTCCTTTGTTGCTCTATTGCTTAATGAGGTAGAAAACACAATTGTACTTTTCGGAGTGTGATAATTGTCTGCAGGGCGATGTAAATGAGATGCGTGGGTAATGCCTTCAAGGGCTATGCGTCTTGCTGTGTGAGGAGAATGAGGAGGAGAGGGAGGGGCGGGTCGAGAGGAAGATCACAGGGCCTGTGAGCTTACATTAATCCACCTTACAGGTAATTGACTTGTTGCATTTCAAAGGCTTATCTGAGGTCTGTTATCAAGACCTGAGTAATTAGCAGCGGCTATAAGGAATTGATGAAGAGATTAACCTCGCATTACTCATTCACGCCAGCATCTTTCAAGAGCGGTGGGGAAATGTCGGGCTACTGTGTGCGTAAACAAGAAAAAGTAACAACATTTGTGTGGCATGTTTGTTTTTTCAAAGTTGAAGAGAATCCCAGAATGCATTTCAGCGAGTGATTTGGAGTAATTGTAATGAAAGTCATTTAGATGTAATATCATTAAAATGTACCTGATTTTTGCGTGGCCGTAAAGTACATCCATTACCCCGGTTTGAACAGTGACACATTGAGACATCACTTTTCTGACCACATAAAGATGTGTGGTTAAATAGGATCAAAATTTTGCCTATTCAATTTGGTAATAATTATCATGCAAAATGAGTTTAATGACCATCCTTAGTTGCCAAACAAAATGTAATTAGCTAGAACAGCAGCGTGTTCTCACACCACCGCCGTCTTTTGTCCGTGATCATTTTTCCACACGACATCTGCCGTGCGTGAGCCTCTACGCCCATATCTGCATTCTAAAAGATTGAGGCATGCTGAGACATTCACTTCCATGTCCTGTTTAGTCCATGCTAACACATATAGCGCCACTTTTTGTGTTGTCTCCCGCCATCACGGCCGTATAAAGACATAGACCTCTAATGTTCACATGTATGGGGATTTTCTCTCTCATTCTACAGACTTTTTCACAAGGCTGCTGTTACTAAGTGACGGTGAGCTGAAAGGCCGCGCATCCTCTTTTCTTCATCTCCGTAGGACGCTTTGGCCAACAGCTCTGGCAGCTGCTGTGATCTCCATTTGCCTACTGAGCCCTATAGTCCTCTCTCGGCAGGTGAGGTAGAGCTCAAAGGAGTCTCTAATAATCTCTCTAGTGCTGGATTTATGTTGAGGCTACCATCAGTTTAAATCGGCCAGTCGAACGCCTTTGCATCATTCCACTCATTACGAAATGAAAGACAGTCGCCGTGCTTGTTTGGTTAAACGTGTTTGGATGAGGTGTGGTATATCTCTCTCAAAGCAATCCTCTGTTTTCCTCCTCAGAATGCTCCCCTGCAAGTCAGTCTATTCATACCGTTACTTAAATGTAATTGCCGGCCCTTTGAAGGCTGTGAGAAGCAAATGATTTACTTTGCCCCAGGGGCAGCAGTGGTCAAATACCCATCCAAAGCCCATCCCATCATCCCTCCTCTCCTGCCCTCACGCCTCCCTCCCCAAAGGGCTGACACTGCCGGGCTGCCCGGCGAGAGGGCAGCTCCCTCGCAGAGAAGAAATAATACAGCTTGGGCTGCTCAATTTCTCGTCCTTTTCATCCTTCTCTTTTAAGATTTTATTAACAACAGCTTTTTCTCGTACGGTGGCTGGGTGTGGGGGTGACCAGGCGGCAGGCGGCTCCTGGCAAACCCTCAGGTGCCCTCTCGGCTCTCTCTACGGCCCCCCATCCGTGTTGACGGGTCAGTGATGCTGTTTAGCAATCCTCTGTGTTCAGGAATGTGTGCAATTCCTGATATGCAAAAATAACGTTTGATGTCAAGTCTTGCTATGTTAAAAGTTATACAATTAGATAAGTAGTAGATAATGAGATAACTAATTACAATAGCACATGATAATACATTTTTATAATCAACATACAAGCAGTTCAGTAGCAATAATTAAAGAGTTCATTTGCAAAAACAGATAAGAGATAATCTGCATACCAAGTAATATCAATCAAACTTCAGTTGTGTGGTTTTGTCATTAAGTGATAATATAGAAAACACGCACACCTAACTAACACAATAAAACACAATGAAAAACATAATTAATCTGTTTTCGCAAATAAACACTTAAATTCTTGAATCTGTTCAGACGTGTATCAAGGGGCTGATGCCTTGCGCAATTGAAAATAATGTGTTTTAACCAATCGTCAAGAATTTTGTAATGAAAGCATTTATCATCTGTTCTGTCATTTTGAGTCTGTCATTTTTTAATTTCCTTTTACTAATATTTAGTTTCTTTTTTATATAGCACAATTTAACAACTTGAAGTTGACCGAAGTGCTTTATATGCCAAAGAAATAACAGCTCCAAACATAATAAATGATTTTAATTAAATGTAATTAAATCATACAGAAATGACAAAAAAACTCCTTAGGGGGTGAGATTTAAGCATGGTTTTAGAAACAGGGGGGGAACTGTTTGGATGTCAACTGGAAGGTCATTCCAAAGGGTTGGGCCAGCTACTGCAAAAGCTCAATCACCACGGTGTTTAAGTTAGATCTGGGAATTGCTAAAGTACATGGATCTAAGGGGTAACACTGATTTGTGTGGATGCAACAACAAAAATAGTTGTAAGATTATATAATGCTTTTATAACCAATGTTAAAATCTTTTTCTTTTCTTAAATCAAGAGTAATTTCTGTTAACATTAGTTAATTTATACTATATGAACATGATCCCAAGAATGATATTACTTGTTGTTAGATGATGTAATTTCAACAAATACAACATTATTTTGAATAGGTGCCTAAATTACATTCATAATTAAATAGTTGTTTCTCTCACATCTCTCTAAATGCATTATGGGATTGCTTTCTGCCTGACGTGCATGCAAATTTCAGAAAAACAAACGTATAACTTTGTGAAACACCCTTTTGTGTTTCTTGAGCGGGTTCTGACTGACTATTGAAATAGATCCTGAGAAACACAGATATGTTAAAGGGATATTTTACTCCAAAACACAAATTCTGTCATCATTTATTCACTCTTGTTTAAAACTGCACATGACACAAAATAAGTAACATTGAGAAATGTCTCCTTGATGTCAATGTATTTCAAGTCTATGGGGTCCAGTGTTATTTGGTTACCAATATTCTTCAAAATATCTTCTTTGGGTTTTGCAGAAGAGAGGAAGTGACACAGGTTTGGAACGACATGAGGATGATTGAGTGATGGATATACATTTTTGGGTGAACGTTTTCCTTTAAAGCCTGAAATACTGGTGGTATTCTTACCTTAAAATGAGTTTTACTGTAAAATGATCACTAGTAAAAAAAGCTTTAAGTTATTTTTGGCATACAAATGAGCTGACATCTGCCAGAATCCAGCATTCTCTTAGCTTCGACATTGCCGGGAGCCTGCGAGTGCATGTATGTCTTGAGCATCCAGTAATACTAAACGATATTATGAACATGGCGTTTTCCTTGTATCATTTGCTTTGAGGTTTTTAAGAGAGAAACATTCCTAAACGTCAGCCCAGATGGTAACAATTCTGAAGCGAATTACGAGGCCAAGCAACATACCTGTGGGCAATGTTTTTTTTCACAGCTCCATAAAGACCTCGGTAATGTAATTTCGATCTCATTTATCTAATATCACCGCAGCGCAGGACACTTTATGTGAAATTCGGCTTCTTGCTGGGCACATATCTTATTGATCTCCTGTGTTGAAATAGCTTGTATTATTTCACTCGGATGATCCACACGGGGTCAAGCTGACTGGAGATGGAGACATGGTGGGTTAGCTTTCAATTTACTTAATGGATGTCCCTGGGCACTCGGGATTTTACAATATTATGCTTCTCCGCAGAGGTGGACTACTACGCTTGCGTGTCTAGCGTTGAACCCCTAGGAGCTCATTTGAACATTATAAAAGTGACTCAGGCTTTCATAATAAACCATTTGCTCGGTTCGGCTCCTTTTGAATTGGACTGCGTTTGGACTTGAGTGCCTGTGACCTGATCATGTGACCGTCTACATGAAAACAAACGGCCCATTATGAGTCATCAGGTCGGGCTGCTTTATGTACACATGCCTGGGTTACGTAAACTCAGCTTTCCTGTACTTCAAAGAGTCTTCTGTATTATCTGTGATTCATGCCATTCTTACCATTATTAACATCAAGGAGTAGAAAAAAATATCTGTCATCATTTACATTTAGAGTACATTTCTATTGCATGTTTCATAGCTAAGGAGATTTGAGTTTCATTGTTTAAAAACAGAGACAAAGGTGGCAATTGTTTAACTACCTCAAGAGTTTAGAGATAGTAGAATGTATGGATGAAACCCTCTGGATTTGGGTTAATTTGATGATACATTTTGAAAAGTTTCTATAGGAATCTTAATAATTACTTTTTAATGCAGACTTTAGCTCAATTTGTGAGATTGAGACTTCTTTTCGAACTCTAATACAAACATATGTGGGATTCCAGGGTCTTTTCTCAACTCATAAATTAAGAAATATGTTGTGCATTCAGTCTGCCAAATAGTTTAATTAATAATGTTAATTTTAAATAATAACTTCCTTAATAAATTTTACAATATTAAATAAATCTTTTGAAGTAATGGATCATATCGATCTTTATGTTGTTATGTTATTTTCTGGATTGTCAACTGTTTGAATCTCTTAAGAAATCGTGATTTTATAAAAACGTTTGTGTTTAGCTGACAAAGTCAAGAGAAAACGATGACAGAATTTCCGTTAATTGAACTGTTCCTTTAAAGGGACAGATCACTAAATGAAATTAAAATAGATATTTGGAAGAACATTAGCTATTTTGTAAGCAATTTATGTATGTAGGAAAGCAAACAGCACCTTTGACTACATTTTAATTTGTCCTAGTATGGTAGGAATGATGTCCCAGTCCCAGAACTGAAAATCGCTTATTTTCATTTTTTGGAACAACTTGAGGGTGAGTAAATGATGACAGAATCTTAAATTTTGGGTGAACTATCCCTTTAAAAGAACCCAATGGAAACCCAATAAAAGCAAAGCAGTGCTGAACAACCGAGCACTTTGCTTCAACATTTCCATTAGAGTTTGTTTTCGCTCACGATAAGCGAACTTGTGCACAACTGGCGACCCGCTGTGCGAAATCACTCTCTCTAATGGCACAACACACGTGTTTGTTACAGGAAATCGTACAGCCGCTCTGTAAGTATTCCGTCGGTGATAAAACCAAATTGCACCATGATGTTGGGTCAAATAAATGAGAAAAGTGCCTCCTGCTCCGGTGTAATTAGCTCCAGCAAACATTGCTTCTCCATGCACGCTGATCCGAAGCCAGTTTCTCTTACTCGCAGTCACAAACGTTAACAAGAGCAACCGCAGAACTGCAAAACAAATACTCCCAATATGAGCCAAATGACTGTACCGAAGTAATTGCTCTATTAAAGCGAACTGGATAAACTCGTTGAAGAAGTTGCCAGTTAAAAACGCAACCATTGTTGCTGTTTAACTTATAGGATGATTTGAAGTGGGTCTTGGAAACTGGTCGCTCAATAAAACGGCACAGACTGCCCCCAAGCAGTTTACCTGTTGCTGTTATCCTAATAAATATAAACGCAAAATACCCTCAGAGCCCCAATTGTTGGGGATTAAGAACCTAACAATGCTCTCAACTCTAATTAAACTGCTGCAGGGCTGTGCGAGACAATTTTTATGTGTGAGGTGTGGTGCTAAACAAACCGTTTGATAGCACTTATTTACAGTATGTATTCATGTGTGAAAATGTGCGTCAGGACCAGACCCTCAAACAACCAGACCAGGTCAGTCCAAAAATCCAGTTGCCATTAAAGGGATAATTCAAATCCAAAAATGGAAATTATTTCATCGTTTACTAATCCTCATGTCGGTTCAAACCTCTATGACTTTCATTATTTTTGACTTTCTTTCTAGATATTTTGAAGAACGTTGGCAAGCAAACTCCACCGGCCCCCCTTGACTTTTATTGTATGGACACTAAACCACTTAGACATTTCCTTTTGCGTTACACAATATACAAGTTTTAAATGACATGAGAGTGAATAAATGATTTTATTTTTGGGTAATCTGTCCCTTTAAGAACCATGACATTTTTGAGGCCCTATTGAATAGACCAGCATATGTTGTGTTTTGGTTGCTGGTCCCCAGCATGAGATCCTGGTGGGCTAGTGTCCCCTCCAGGCTTCGCCAGTTAAGTTTTGCTGGTGAACAGCATGGAATATCCTGATCCAACAGCTTGACCGGCGCTGAATAGCATGCAAATAAATGCTTGTCTTTCTTTATAAGGGTTTGTTTTTATATATTTTATATATTATGTGGTTTTGAAAGGTTTTAATTTAAATGACAGAGACGATATCTATTGTCCATTTTGAGGTTTGACATGATACACCTCTTTAAGAACAAACTGTAACGTTCAAAGGGCGTTGTGTCTTATTACGAAGCCTTTTGAGCTCACTAAATAAGTTTAAAATATTATGTTTCTCAGATAACTAACTCTTATTTGACAATTAAACCGAAGATGAGGCAGTTTTTTCAAAGCAGACTCACATTACTGTCTCATTTTGATTTTAACGGAGGCCAATGACGCCACATTTCTACATTTTCCTGACCGCATGCATTAGATTTAAGTAAACTAAACAGTCTCTATCCCTTAAAATCCAGAAACAAGCCTCCCCTTTGACCCTGCTATAGTGCTTTTGTTTTTGTTGGTATGTCTTTTCATTCACTGGAGAGTATTTAAATTCCATGGGATTTAAAATAAACTTCAAACAATCCTTGGGAGAACAACAATGAGGTGTAATGATGATATTTGAGAGCCCCAATAACAAGTTATGATTTAAATAAGACCCTTTAGGCTTTGCAATAAAGAGAGAAGCAAATTCAATTCTTGATGGCAACGAACATCAAAGACTTGCTGTATCTTAAAGGAACAGCTCATCCAGAAAGCCTGTCATCGAACACTCGTCTGTATTTTGTTCCAGATCCATATGACTTTCCTTTTCCTATTTGTTTTCAACAGAAACGTAGATGAGAGAGAGCAAAGACACATCATGGCATGACTGATATCACTGATGCCAAAAAGATTAGTTCTTGCCCATCTCGTTTTTTAAGAAAAGAAACTTAAATTCATATAGTTTTCTTTTATGATACTTTTTTTGGCATTTTTTTAATCTAATTTGGAGAAAGAAAGAACATTCAAACAATTGTATAAATAGTATTTTAATTCAAAACAAATTTTCTAGGTCTTTTTAACAAACATGAAATGAGATAGGTAATAGAAAAGCTTAAATCTGAACCTTTAAATCAGTTATTATGATATGGCATATTTAACCCTCTCTCTCTTTTTCTTCTTCATCCAATCATCATTTACTTGGGCCTGAAAACAATATAAACATACAGAACAATAGAAGCCGGACTGTTTGGCTCACGCACTTGTCTGTGGCTTCTACAGACCCATTTTTGCACTGTTCTGTGGTTTTATGGCCCTTATCCTCTAGTTCTTCTTTAAAACGGGTCATTGTCTCTCCAACTTGAAAATACGGGTCAGTTATACAGATCAATGATATCTGAACTAAATTGATTTAGTTTTACTTTTTAGTTTGTTTCAAATCATGGTATTAACGGTTTATATGTAAACAATCCTATAGATGTAATGTCTGCTTGATATTACATTTGCAGTGTGGTGGACAAGAGAGGAAAGATTCAATTAAATGGGTATAAACATTGAGTGATTGAATTTCTACAGACATTGTCACAGTAATTGTAGATTTGCCGTAAACATTTCTCAAGACCGCAGATGTGTGGACTTTTTTTGCAGTGCATTTCCTTGGCAGTAAAATTAATTTACGAATGCAATGTCAACAACAAAGAACGCTCTCAGACGCTAATGGTGGTTTGGTTTCTACAATGATTAGGTATCCTAATAAAATGGTTATTTAATACAGTTGTATTTTTTTAATAATTTTAGTTCATTCTAGTTTCTTTTGACTATGCATACAAATTACAATAGAAAGAAGAAATAAATAGCATGTCGTAGTAAAGTAAAATGTCATGCTTTTTATTCTAGTAAATATTTCTCAGGATGGTTTATTCTGCATCGCATTGTTACTATTCCAAATATTAGTGGCCAATTTGTAGGAATTCCTACAATGTCATCTACTACCAGTGATGTTTGTGTGTATGGGGTTTACCTTCATTTTGATTGCTTAGATTTCTTTCTAATATTCATAGCTTTTGTTACAATTCACGTCCCAGGAATTCACACAAATTGCCACCTTGTAAATACATTTTCACAATCACTGTTAAATAAATTTGCTTTATTTTTAGAGCTGTGAAACTATTAATCGCGATAAATTGCATCCCGTATAAAAGTTTGTGTGAACATAATTTACGTCTGTGTACTGTGCATATTAATTTTGTATTTATAAACACAGAAACATACTTATATAAATAAATACATGTATTTTTTATATTTACCAATAATTTAAATTATAAATACATATTTATTCATTCTTATATTTTTCTTACAATAAGAATTTCTGGATGCGATAAATTGCGATTAATCGTTTGACAGCCCTAGTTAATTTTTTAAGTTGTTTTCTCTACAGGCCCTTACCATACAAATTCCCAACTTTCCCATGTGGAACTACCCTTGGTTCCCCCCATAGATTCTATAATATTGCAGCCTTGTCGTCTGAAACACTTACAGTTGTGTTTTACTTCAAGGACACCACCACTAACTCACCGTCACAAGTAGGTGAACTTCAAACAGCAGCAGAAGTCAAAGGAGTTAATTGGCCCTTATCAGAAGTCTTAACTGAGCGCTGATCTGGAACCAGCGCTTCCTGTAAAACTCCTATCATGGGGGAACTGCAAAACTGGTTTTGGGACGGTGTAAAAACGCATGGGGGATTCTCTGAGGCCCTGACTAATTGACCCCTGGTTCCCCGGGGGTAAATCAACAGAGGCTAAAGCCACTAGCCTTCTAACAAGCACCTCTCGTAAAGCAATCCATAACCAATGGGCAATTTGAAACACATGCTATTGGATATATTTACGACTTGGTACCTGGAGTCAAAAGACCCGAGAGCTGATACCTCAGACCCCCACCTTTTCCAAGCTTTTCCCCTTAACCCTAAAAAAGGGAAAACAAATGACGACTTTAATTTCTTTACTCCTCAAAATGTTCGACATGTAATTGCTCAAAAATGCAATTCAATGGACAAATATCTAAACAACTGTTATTATTAGGTTCATACAACACAACATGATTACATTAGATAGACATGGGGGTAAGGATAAGAAATTGGAAACAGCTGGGCAGGTTTTCTTTGATTATCCTCATCATTACGATTCAACGGGACGCCATGTCAGTCACACATAGTCGGCAATCACACTTAATCATGTGGGCACGCAAACACGATGCAATCGAGACCTGCTCATTTGAGCTATTCCAGATTTGAAAAACCAAATAATTTCCCCCACCGCACAATGACTTTCCTAAATTTCCTCGCACGATTCTGGAATTTCAGCATGCTACAAAAAACAGTGATGGTACCTATGTGGTTGTGGATATAGGCCCCTGCATCCCCAACGTGCCTGGTCTCTGAAGAGGCCGTCCGTTTTTCCCACTGGGGTTATCTGACGAAGCGTTTCACGAGAGACTGTATTCGGCAGCCAGTGGCCCCAGCTGATTCTGCTTAGCCCCTGCTATAAAGCAAACGGTCTCTTCAAGTGATCCATTAGTGCTTCTATCCCCAAGGGTGGAGACTGCAGTCTGCTCAAGCCGTGCAGGAAAGCTTGAAGGAAAACAGCATGGGAGACAAGTCAACAGATCAAAGACCCCCTCAGACGGCAGACCCCTTCTCCAGACATCCAATCTCTTCCCCTTCATGGTTCTAATTAGCAGATGGTGGAGAAATGCCTCATATTATGGCTTTATCAATTAGAGAGAGACGCTCATATCTTTCTCTCTCTCTGTCGGCCCTTGAGCATGCCACAGATAGATGAACTGTGAGGGAAAACCAAAGCAGAAGTGCTGTTTTGATGTAATGTGTTTAAATTAGTTTGTGATGGAAACAGAAAGTTTTGGTATTTTTGGTATGTTACTCATGACGTTCTTCCAAAAACGTAACTTTTCACCTTTTAGTCTTTTTTAATGCTGTCTTTAATCCATTTGAACACATAAATTGTGGCTGTACAATGGCTTTGAATGATTTTGTGAACGAGCATTGATGCATATCGAATAATCGATTATTTAAATAAATGCAATGAAAATATCATAGGCTGTGTGCCAATGCTTACTGTTTTTATTGTAAATAAAGTATTCCTTTTATATCTTATTAAAAAACGTGCTTAAGAGATAAAAGATATAAATACCTCAAATTCCTGTGAGACTGGGTTGTTCACACTGTAATTTCTCAGCGGGCAGCATCTCTTTCTCTCTCCCCCCGAAGTGTTGTGGGAAGCTGCGTATAAAAAGCAATTATTTTATATATTTCTGAACTTCGAATGCCGTTGAAAGTTGTTTAAGATGCAATGAGCTCAGTCGACGCGTAATTATAATATATGAAAGATGGTAGTACCTCTGAGTTTTAATGAGGAGCCTTAACAAGAAAGATCTGTGACAGTAAAAGTGTGAGGGAGAGAGACTTAACGCCCAAATACACAAGACTTTTGCTCAGATTTTGGATTTGTTGCAGAAAGTCTGTGCCAGTCTGCAGATTGAGCAGTTAGTGTGTTTCTATTATGAAAAAGTCAGCAAGTTTATGATGTCAAGTTTAAAAAAATCTGTTTAGATTTTTAAAGTCTTGTAGTGTATTCCAGCCATTACTTATTACTTATCCAGCAGTATTATTATAGCTCGCGGAATGCTTGATTCTGGTTGGCCAGTCGCGACAGGTTTGTTATTCCCAGCTAACAACCGCTTAAAACTAATAACACACGGTAACCTGGATGCAGCAAGTTTTTTTTTACAAATTAAATAAATATATTGTTTAATAACATACATGACATTATATTTACATATTATTTAGCCAAATTGCCTGTTTGTGTGTGACGATTCAACAAAACAGACATTCATAATCTTTAGCCAACCGAATGTGCATTATTTGCGTCTCTTTCGTTTCGGCTAAAATTATTCTTGTCATTTAAAAAGTAAAATATTACAAATGTACAAAATCTGTTTTCTCTCGGATCATAATTACATCGTTCAAGCTCGTAAGTAGAAACTTCCCAGGAGGATAGTGCAACCTGAACGATACAGATAATTGCGTCTCTTTCCTTTGACCTCCTAGGCTCTTTTGAGTAAGAAGGTTTCAGAGGCTTGGAGAGATTTGTATGTGTAAGACCCTCGGAGACACCGAGAACAACAATGACCTATGCAGCAGTCAGCAGAGCGCTGTCAACGGTGCTCCTCAGCGGCTCGCCTCACCTTCTTAATTACCCATCATCCCCTGCACAGCCAGGCCCTCACAAATTACGCTCTATTGAGGGTGAATGATAGAGTTGTCAGTGAGTACTCAGTGTTTCTTAGTGGGAGAGGGCAATCACATACGTACACACATTAACTCGCTGAGTAGGCAAGTACCGGTGCCAACGTTGAGAACCCACACCTAGCTATCCTCAATTTCAACACAGAGGAACAAAGGACACTGTGACAGCAGCGTAATACAGAAAGTGACAGAGAGTGACCGTGTGTGAGAAAGAAGAGAGAAACTGAGAGCATGAGCACTCTCCTGGATCTTTGTAACCCTGATCCCATGGGTTATTCAAATGCAGGTATTCATGCACAGTTTACCTTGTACTTTATGTCATTTGTTCAAGATGATCATCAAACAACAAAAACAATAAATAAAAGGTAAACAACCAAAACAAATAACAAATAGATCCCAGATAAGATGCTATACTGAATGTCAAATGTTAAGAGTAGATATTTTGCCCTGGGCTAGTTGTCACGCAGGAGAGTTGTTAAAATGGATGTATTTCTCTAATAGTTAATTTTTATACTTTTGAGGCAAAAGTCCGGTCACACAAATGTTGTTTAAAACAAGTGTAAATATTCAATAGATTTTATTTTTACTTTTGCATTTTTCACATCATACAAAAAACTTTAGTTTTTAGTGACAGGTTGTGACATTTATATTGGATGTTTTAAATGTCAATTTATGCTGGCCAAAACAATATTATGTATGTTTATAGTTTTAAGGCCAAGAATTATTTGACTATTTAAAACTGACAGAGAAAGTAGATTGTGGAAACGTTTAATTGCTTTTAAAAATGTCAATAGATTTTAAATAGCAAAGAAAAAGTGTAAAAGCAATAATTATTTACAAGCCTTCAAATGAACATAAACATCCTCATCAAATACATTGAGAGTTACTGTATATTGTTCTTTAAGGTACTGCCAGCATTCATTTTCTTTGTCTGCCAATCAAAGTCTTAGTTGTCAACCACTCATTGGTTAAAACATTTTTTTTGTGAATATCGAGAATGAGTAATGAAGGTTTTTAGTGGATGTAAAGTCTTTATACATACCCATTTGTAAGTCAATAGCATTTTTCCTCTGTAATATTTCTCTTGAATCCTGCATTCTTCAAACAGGAAGATGACCATGTGGTCCCAGTCATTCCGGGCAACTGTTATTTAATGAGGTAACTGGCTCAAGACAAGTGATGAAGTGATTTTAAAAGTTTATTTTAAGATCATTTATGTATTACTGTAGAACAAAATAGTTACAAATTGCATTATGTTTTCAATTGCGTTTAAAGTTTACTACATTATGTGTGATTAGATGCCTAGTCTCGTTTAGAATAAACAAGTCTTTAAACTCTGGCAATCCTCATCGCCATTCTGTGCATCCACGGTTAGCACCTGACACGCTCGTTAGAAAATTCAAAAGTTCACGCCGGCGCCTTTTAAAAGCTTTATGGCAGGTTTTACGGCAGGAAAATCGAAAACGCTCATTGGCTCTCGCCTGCTTCTTCACAGATTGCGACATGCCGTGTTTCTTGTGAGGTGTGTTTGTAGGACAAATGTCCCCTTTACGGAGTCGATCAGGAGGATAATAATAACCAGATATTTTCAGCAATTAACAACTTAAATTCTGCTCCGTTCTTCACACAAAACTGTTGTATTCCACCAGAGAGGACTGCGACGCGTCGCAATAATTGCGTCGTCAAGTGCAATTATTGCGATTGCACTTATCTGTTTGTCTTTATACTGTACATCATTTTAAGAAATAGTTATGGTTAGGTTTAGAGGTAGGAGTAGGATTTGCGGTTATAAAATATATATTTGAATGGCAAATCCACCCTTTTCTTGACGTCTCCACGGAGGGCGCCATTACCGCGAGTAGGCCTAACCTCCTGTTTGATGCGCCGCACTGCCGTTTTGTACTTGTTACCATGTTAGAGGACATCTCTGTTAATGGTTAAAAATCAAGTTTCTCGAAGAATGTTCGCGGTTACAGTCTGTCGCAAAAGCCAAAGAAAGCTCAGAAAACCTTATGGGCGAGTGACACAACAGGAGCAAGTAACCAGTTACAATGAAGCATCCAGATGTCTCCAATACTGCGTTATTTTATAAAAGATCCAAAGCGATGTGATCAGGTTTATTTATATCTGGTGTGGGTGTCAAAATCTTCCCGTTAGATTATGACACTCGGCAACTTCCGCTTTAGAAATATGAACTGTTGATGGTTATGGCAAATAATTCGTCCAATGTTAACGCTGCGTAAATACAAACTCGCGGTACCTGTGAAATAATTTAAGACAGTGCTCTTTGACATTATGCTGTTTTAAATGACATAAAAGCAGTATAAAGTCCGTTTAAAAGCTTTGAAGCTAACTTTGTAATGCCCGATCAAGCGGCTAACCGGAAGTCTTAAGCATTATCCCTAAGCGCATACGCAAGGCAATTGGTCATTTCGCGGATTGCGAAAAAGGTGGATATTGTTGCTAAAATGATAATTTTCCTGCATTTTTTTTGTCTATTACATTTTATATCTTTTTATATTCGCTATAGGTTTTGGGGTAGGATAGGGGTCTAAAATATATAAATCGCTTATCTATAGCTAGAATTAGAGGAACGCACTGATACAAGCTTTGTAATTATTTTACGTTGTTTCTGCAAAAAATACGCAGCAATTTTTACATTTTATACGTTGTAAGACGCGTTACTTTAATGTCTCAGCATCAATAAAAACGTAAAGAAATTACGTTTTGGGCTTGTAGCAGAAGTAGAAATACAGAAGTATAAACAATGAGACTAGTCTGGTATGTCATATAAGAAAGAAAGACAAAGTAAATAGACTTTCTGATGACATTTGGTAGAGAAAAACATATTTCAACACAAAGTAAAAACTTGCGATCAGCTATTTTAAGTCATTTTTGTACAAATGTAGTGAGGAATCTGGCCCTCACTCTGCAGAATGAAGCAACTAATATATAATTTCCTGGATTTTAGACATTTGTGAAATAATAGCAATGCAGTGTTCCAAAAGATAACAATTATAACTTTAAAGTCTCTTTACAATTAAGCAGATATATTAAGTAGAATGTAAGAATGTAAGAAACAGTAAGAATGATGACTTTAGGAGGACTTTTATTGTTTGTTTTGATAAAATACAGATCCTTGGCCACAGGTTAAACTTCATCAACAATTACAGCATATTTCTTGTTTCTTATTCCTGGCCCAAGGACAGTCCTAATACGCTATTTAAAAATAAAGATCTTAAATTGGTACCTTGTGAAGCCAGGCTTTGTTAAAAAGGCCTCATGACCTAATTTAATCTGTAAAAATATAGCCATTTCATTACGCAGCACACTCAAATATTTGTTTCTGTGGGTTTCTCCCTCATTGGAGCATAAATTGCTGCAAAGTGCAGAGTTTGGAAAATGATTCCACGCCAAGCCGGCCCTACAAGAAACAAATCAAGGACTAAATGTTGCCCTGAGCAGCGAAAGACGCTCATTCAGAGAGTCATTCAAAACAGATCCTACATTCAATAAAAACAGAGCGCAAACACACACACGCACGCTGTACGTTGGCAGTTGCCCATGTCGTGGCAGGCCTGCCAGCGGTTATTATGTCTTGACAGTTGTAAGTCACTTGATTTTTCATTGATGTTTATGGCTGCAATATGCCTTTTATTCGACGGGAACATGATCAAACACAGAGCGAGAGTGGACTGGGTTTGAGAATGGCATAGGAATTTTCTTGTCATCCTAACTCAAGGGTCAGAAGGCTTTTCCACTTTCCTGTTCCAGCAATAAACCCCCTCCTGTCATGCTAAAGCAAGAACACACTTTTAACTCGGTTAAAACATTTATAGAAACAGAAAGTCTACAAAAAAATCAAAGGCTGTCATCGCTTGTCAATCAAGGAAAGTTAATTTACAGCCTTGGTAGAGCGCATGATCTGCACGGTAGTTTAAAGCTGGAATTATTTCAAGTCTTTCATAGACACGTTGAGAATGCACAGTGTTGATTTAACTACAGCCACATTATGAACATAATATTTGTAGTTGTACTGAAAACTAATTTAAAAGGTTACTTTTAATCGCAAAGTACAAAACAGTCTTAAAAAGATAACACAACTCTTTAAAAACAATATAAAACTATCTCAAAACAAAACAATCCAATAGTGTCTCAAAACAAAACAATACAAAACTGTCTAAAACACAACTGTCTTGGAAACAAAACGATACATACAACTGTCTTCAAAACTAAAATACAACACTGTCTAAAAACACAATGGTCAAAAAATAAAATAAAAAAAAACATTCCAATAGTGTCTAAAAAACGTTACAGAAAAAACAACACAATTGTCTAAAAAAACAATACAAAACTGTTTCAAAACAACACAAAACTGTCTTGAAACATAACTGTCTCCGAACACATCAAAATAATCAATCTATCTCAATAAAACAACAACACTTTTTGTCTCAAAATGAACCTGTATCAGAACAAAACGGTCACGAAACAAAACTGTTTCAAAACAATACAAAACTATGTCAAAATAGACTTTATGTCAAAACAAAACTTTAAGAAACAATTTAGGATTTTTGTTTCTGTTTAAAGTAAATGTCTACTGTTTTCAAAAGCCTAAAGGTCTTTAGAAATACTGTAGGTGGCAGTGTTAAAAACAAACTGTCAACTTGTTATGAGAATCTGTCTTACCTCCACAGTAAAACAGAGTGATACAGAAAATCCTTTTGTTTAGATAATACTATGGTCAAACCAAGTTTGTGTATTTTTCATAATACGGTACCATATACTATTGTTCCACAAATGAAAGGGAACATGAAACAAAATAAATAACTTATACGAAGAGCATCGAGCATAACATTGGTTTAGACAGTTGGTTTTGTGCATTGTTATTTGTTGGGAGTTCTGACAATTGTGTGTAAAAGATTTTTCTTTTCTTAATGTTGTGCTCTTCATTAAATGCTTCAGCAGTTTAAAGGTACAATAAATTTAATTTGTCATATATTGAAGACATTGTGTGAGAGAGAGAGAGAGGGAGAGAGTTGCATAATGAGAGACATTCTCTACTGGCGCCAGTGCTTGCGAGATCCTACCGAGCCTCAATGAGACAAACACACATATACACACAAACATGCTCCTCACAGGGCTCGACCCACAACCCCTTAACACACTCAATCATATGTACACACGTTTCCCTGGCAACGCCAGCTGTGTGCTGACTATGCAGTTCCCTCATAATTACTTTTAAACACTTAATAAGGCTCCCTCCACGAGATAAAATCATATATATAATTCAAATATTCATTTTAGTGGGGATTTTGACAAGGTGTGCAATAATGTAGCCCTATTGTTAAAGTTTTCATCATATTCATCTCACAATTGTGTTTCTAATGTGTTCATCTGTACTGCAAGTTGTCTGTTTATTTTTCCTTATTTCCATATAATACTTTTTATATTTTCTAAAGAACATTCTAAACTCTTAATGCCTCCTGGCTTATGTCCAAATCACTTTAATGTATCATTGTGGCTAATGTTCAATGACAGAACGCAGACCTGGTGAATACTGAAACCTTTATTTTGTTATCATACACTGAGGATGAATCCAAGTTTGTCACACACAGATATGACTATTAATACTGCAGGAATTATCATTTGCAAGAAAGTCTGTTAATCTATCCTGCATTAAAACTGATAAGATAAATAATAAGATAAATACATAAATACTTTGAGTACCTTCAAACTTTATGTTTATAGCAATCGTAAAACAATGAAAATGTTTACAGGTCACAACGGATATATATACCGAGCACAATAAATAAATATAACAAACCGAAAGTGGAAACATTTCAAACAGCCATAGTCACTTTATACATTCAGAACAGCTCAGATTCATTTGTCGTGTAAGTGATTTAAAGATTTAAAGGTCACGCACCTTCACGAGGCGGTTCGTCACATTCTTGAACTTCTTTAAGAATAATTTACAACATTAATTAAACACATAAATGGCTGCTGGTGGTTTGTGTGCAACAGCACACAAATAAACACAAACAATGACACACTTAATCAGCATCAAAAAATGACCATTAGTCTAGTTTACATTCAACATACTGATTTTTATAATCTTGATTTACAATTTAAAATGTGTTGCCATCGCAAACAGGTAAAACATGCAAATGTATAAGAAACATACAAATCGGTTCTTCCTTTACTAATTTAATCCTATTATGTGTACGAAAAATGATGTTAAATGGGGGGAATTGTCTCGTTTAAAGTTGTGTAAATAGTGTAAATATTTAGTTTTTCTCTATCAAATGAACAACACACTGCTTTAAGTCAACAAGTAGTTAAGAGTTGATTTAAGGAAAGAGTTTTTTGGAATGCTATATCGTGCCAATACACTCCTATCTCGGTTGCACTAAAATTAATTAGAGCACAATTCACAGCCACCGCACACGTCATTACACTAAGATATGACTTTATATGAAACCGTAGGCAAGAACTTACTAACAAATGGCGCAAAGTTACAAGCAGAGCAATTAAACGCACAATGCCACTTTGAGACGTGCCATTGAAAAGTGGCGTAGTGACATTTGAAATGCCTTAAGAACTGCAATCGTCTTCTAAGCAAAATATTGAGTATCGTGAGAAGAGAGGCTGAAAGCGCTTGTATTGCAGAAGGCAGAAGAACTTCCACAATTGTCCAGTTTCACATTACATTCACGTTTAATCATTAAAAGCATCCCGCTCTGCGAATTCTGTCTAAAACACAAAATGCATACATATACAGTAATCCAGTTTCCTCCACCTGATCTGAATTCACGACTCAAACACTCCTCTAAACGAATAACCAGTGTAAACTCCTGCACATGACCGTCACCCACCCCGTCCTGTTCTCGCCCTGTATGCTTTTCAGTGGTTTCCCTCTCCCTTGGCTCTCTGGCCCTCTTTCAGAGCGCTGATGAGCGGGAGCCAGGGGGAGGAGATCTCTGGGATGTTCCTCTTGGCCTGGTTGAGGTGGGTCATGGCGGTGTACAGGCTGCCCCTGGAAACCTGGTCGGGGTAGTACATCTCCAGAGCTGCCGGGGTGCAATGCCTGTGCTGGGTTGGGAAAAAGAGATTTGCAACAGCAGGTTATTTATGGGAATGCGCTAACTAGAACGAGAAGGTCAGGCATACTCATAAAGGCTAAAGATGTCAGAGGGATCGGCGATGTTTTGTGATTTAACATTGTTGCAAGCGTTACGTCCTTATAATGTCAGAATGTTTAATACGCTTGATAGTCTACCACTTGTAAATGTGGGGAAAACAATATTGGATAAATAACAAGTTATATTTGTACCTGTAGTGTTTTAACTTTAACAAGATTTGGAAAGTTTCAGTAACAAACGGACATGATTTTGTCTTTTGTCTCAAAGTCTTCAACAACCCCAGTCTTTTATTTAACTAAACAAAACAAAACAGACAAACAATGTATGAAACAGACTATTAGAAAATTACACAAATATACTTTAAAGTCAAATAAGCAATGCGTCACATATACAAAACAAAATGATTTTCACCAAGATTAATTTATAAATATCTTTGGATGTAATTGTATATTTAGAAGGTTTTCATTCTAAATAGTTTCAAATATGTTTTATCTTAAATTATATATTAGAGGTGTCAAGATTTTTAATACACGGTTATCGTGGCCAAAGGAATAGAGGTAGAGATAGAGGCTTTAGAACGATAAACGTAAATGTTATTGTGTTTTAAATATTACAGTTATAGTCAATGCTGCTATATTATGACACCCAGTATTCTATGATGTTAAACAAATATTCATTTATTGTCAGACTACATGCGGTGTTGAAATGAGGAATTGTAAAGTTGTACACCACCCTATAACTATAAAAGGCGAAATAAGCAACGTTTTCTGTATTACCAATTTGTTAAACTTTCAATTTGTTGAACATCAGTGACTATAAAGAAAAGAGCTGGCAAAGTCACTTATTACAACTAACATCCAAAATAGAAAGCATGATGTCGATTGGCGACTGAAAGACGTCAGTCAGAAGACGTCAACATGTCTCGGCTTCCATAAAGCTAATTTCATCTTAACAAGAGGCAATTTTCCCGCTCTTCAAGTTAGCAACGGTACATTAGTGCGGCGCGGTAATAACGGCAGTGGTATCTGCATCAAAGCGAGAGAGGTGGAAGACCCTGCAGGCCTTAATCACAGTTTAGTCACGGCTAACACTAATTAAAGACATTCTTACACCCCACCACAGCTAATGCACCACTCTGAATGTTGTCTGCCAGACTGAGCGACTGCAGCTAAGCATAGCTTACCCACAAACAATGTGAAATATATAATCATTATACACAGCGTGTCTGAGAGCGCTTGAGAAAATGATTTTTTTACATGAATAACAATTTGAGTGAAATATCGCTAAAAAAGTAACATCTTCATATATAGGTCTTGGTTTAACAGAGACATTTACACATTTTCCGCATGATTTAAAGGAATAGTTTAGCCCAAAATGAAAATCTTGTCATGATTTACTCACCCTCAAGATCTTCCAAACCTGTTTACATTTCTTTGTTCTGCTAAACACAAAGGAAGATATTTGGAAGGATGTCAGTAACCAAGCAGATCTCATCCCTCATTTTCTGCCATAGTAGGGTCAATAAATACAATGGGAGTCAATGGGGGAGGAGATCAGTTTGGTTACTGACATTCTTCCAAATATCTTCATTTGTGTTCAACCCGAGGATTAGTAAATCATATCAAAATTCACTTTAAAGAAATAATTTTGCGAAAAATGAAACATGAAAAAAGCATATTGACTTGCTCTCTATAGATAAACAAAGTTTGTTTTTATAAAAATAGAGATTAGTTTGTATGTATATTAAAGGTCACCAAATGTTGAAGCTGATATTTCTTTCAGTTCGCAAGCATGAAGCAATGAACCAATGAGTTATCAATGTGTCGCCATGCTTGGATTTAGAGCTCTTATGGGATTGTTCTGCTGTCAGTTTTGCTTGTGGTTATCCAATGAAAGGAAATCAAATACATCTGGCATGAAGTTGAGTAAACTGAGAGAATTTTCCTTTTTTTATGAACTATTCCTTTAAGAATATTCCAAAGAGCATCTTGTGTGCCTCGATGAGGTCTCATTTATTGTACCAAAGAGATGGCGGTCAATGTCAATGTTTGTTTTTTCTCATCCTAAAACCTATCAAATTTGACCTTGAATTCCAGAATTATTTTCTTAATATAATAGGTGTAGGAGTTTTTGTGATGGGATGGGTACCTGAAGAATAAAACCCTCAGGACAGCCGAGCTGGTCGTACCAGAGAGCTTTATACATGACCAACAGCAGCAGACACGCCAGGAAAGCCAGGGTTATCACAATCAATCCAGTCAGCTGGAACATACAGACACACATCAAAATTGATATTGATTTAGCTCATTTCTGAGAATTATTTTGGTGCTTAGATCAGCCCACAACCATGAACCAATATCTGTACATAAAGTTTTACCAGAAAGCAGACATCCTGCCTTCCTTTTTTCTTAAAATTTGCATTGACATTGAATTGCAGAAAGAGAGAAAACCCACTAGCTCATAAACCTCTTGCACAACACTGCAGAGTGGAATGTTGTAAATTTAGCAAATGTTGAATGTACTGAAGACAGCTTTACCTTGACCTTCTCAGACATCTCATCGTAAAGGTTTATGTTCAGCTTCTTAATGCTCGGCACATACAGCTTCCTCTTCTTCTCCTTCAGCTGATATTCTGTTGTGGTTTTCACAATCACCTAAAAAATATTGTGAAGAAATTTCAATAAAAAACAGTCCATACAAATCATGAAATGACACACAGGCTCATTATTTTCACAGATGGAAGCGTTTGAAAGCAATTTTACAACAACAATATTTGATATTCATGAGTTCATCTCCAATGAATTTGGATTTCTGTCCTTCGAGAAGAAATTTGATCTCTTTATAGCACATATGGACTCAATTTTTCTTACCTTTATTATAGTTGTTAGGTTTTTTCACTTTAAATTTCACAATAAATACTAAGTTTGTTTAAATATCTAACAAAATGCTGGACTGTTGAAAGTTGATGCAAAGGAGCAAATAAAATAAATAAAAAATATTTACAAATAAACAACAATTCATATATTTTAATTAATTTTAAAACGTTTGTTGCAATTTTAAATCTGTATGTTTTGTTTTGTTTGATTATTTTAGTTGACATAACAGTTTCGCATGAGACAGAAATAAAACTTCCACCAGGGGGCGCACTGGGCTCAGAAAACCGAATTCATTCAGTATTTATCTGTTTTAGATCTACTTTTCAAGCAAATCAAAACATATAAGAACATTTTAACTTTCCCAAATGTAGTTTTTCAATTCTTTCTGATTTTCTTCAACAATTTCTTTAAAATAGCACAGTAACCTTTGCTTGCATCAAAACTTGTTTCCTCTAGGAACCAAAGTAGGCTAAATTACTCACATTTAAATATAATTTGTGATTTATTTTAGAAGACAAGTTTAATGTCTTTAATGTTGATTTTCAGGTACGAATTCAGAGCAATAAAGCCCAATGTAATGCCAGCAAACATTCAAATGCAGAAATCTCCTAACACTATCTTGTGACATCCTTTAAATAAATTATACAAATGCATTCTTCAAAAAATCTTTTCACTTGGCTCCTACCGACCTAAGAATAGACACAAGCCATCTGTGATAGTCCAGACAAGAGCGTGTACGTGTGAGCATTTGTAATTCTTTGAGTGACAAAGTGTATCATATTCATCAACGCTGAATATCTTGATGGTGTCACATAAAATCTCTTCTCCGTGCCAGGCCGTCTGCTAGGATCTAACATGGTGGTTTCTACCATGTCTTTGATGGTATCAACGTTACCTCCGGTCTCCAATGACATTCTTTTGCTTAATGAAGTTCTTTGGACGGTAATGAACAACAGAAGGCCACTGCACTCTGTAATATGGATCTATGTGGGGGTTCCAGTCTTTAATGCATGATCATGACCGTAATTACCTTGTCGGGGAATGACTGCTGTAACTGGTTGACCTCCAGCGGAGTGATGAGGGGGATGTTGTCGAAACCATCCTCGAGCGATGGCTGTCTTTCCACTTTTTCCACCAGGTTACTGCCCAATTTAACCATGTCTGAAACAAGATCAGATCGTTGATGGAGAAAAGGTTGCAAAAACACAGAAGTGAACATGGGATGCAATACTGGTATAGTAAATGTACAATAAAATATTTAACATAATAGCGACTTTTCAATCACATAGAAAATAAACAATAATGTTTGTTTTTACTTAAAAAAAATGTTTTTTCATTATTATGTCAAAATTCTGTTATTCTGTACATTTGTAAATATTCTACATGCATCATCACTTTAGTCAACACGAAGGAAGATATTTGGAGGAATATCAGTTACCAGCAGATCACCCATTTACTGCCATAGTAGGGAAAATAAATACTATGGGAGTCAATGAGGGATGAGTGAACTATCCCTTTAATATAAAACACATACATTATATATTAATTTCTATATGCAATTTGGCTGGGAACTGGGAAGTCCTTGAACCTTGTATCTCGATGTTCATCACATATTATGGAATTGGACGTAAGGATGGAATATCCTGTTGATACCACAGTAGCATCATTCACGGGAGAGGTTTTGTATTTCTTCTTTTCCGGCATCTGTTCATGAGGGATGTTTTCTATTATAAGCTTATAAGCTTTCATGTAGCTCAATGGTTAGAGCATGGCATCAGCTAAGCCAAGGTCATGGGTTCGATCCTAGGGATTGCACAAACTTGGAAACAAATGTATGGTATAAAGCAATGTAAGTCGCTTTGGATAGCTGCATCCACCCAATGGATACACGAAAATGTATTAAGCATTTGTTAGTCTGTAAACATCTTTCCAATTATGCCTGTCTCTAAGGGGTCTCCTGTGATGTTGTTTACTCAGTTATTGTTAATTTCTCTCAGTGTCATTATGAATCAGTGCACACGTCTGTGCCTGCTAATTCACAGATGCGCACTCACTCCTGTTTCAGTCATTAGTTGACTGAAGAAAACATTTCATAGATTAGGGCTACAGCTCTCCAATATTTCTATCTATCAGGCGTAGTGTAATTTATTTATTTCAGGAACAGAATAAAACAATTATTTAATATCTAGCCAATAAAGATGATCATTGCAATGAATGAAATCAAACCGAATTTGATCAGCTATCGATGCAAATTACACTTATCAACCAAACGTCTTGGTCGATTCATAGACAGCATATAATGTTAAAATTCAAGCACATTTGGACTATAGCACACGCCCCATGTTGACAGATCAAACCTATGGAGAGCATTACGCGTTCATAATGAAGCATCATTACACAACAGCTGCATTACGTCAACGTCAAAAACGCGTCCGTGATGCATTAATACATATACAAAAATGTCCTGACTATATAAAAAGCGTTTCTAGCGTTGAACCAACAGGGTTTAAAGTGTTTCTCCAATCGCGGTAAGCCGCTGCCCAGAGGTTTGGCGACAGAACGTTAGCCAACAATAAACTACATTATTCGTCGATAGCATCGTGAAGGAGATACTTACTGCTTTCTGTCGGATGTTTTGGTAATCCTTCTGCTTAGATGATCCTAACGGAGAGGCTGCTGGTTATTATGGCCGTGTGTGAGGATGGACTGGAGCTCTTTGCGCATCAGCTGCACCGTCGCTGCGTGCGCAACCGTCGCCCCAATATGATGTCAGCTGTATCACAGATAATAACATTTCACACAGTCAGATTAATACTGATATGGGCTCTGCTGGAAACAGAAACGATCACAGAAATTCTATTGGGTTGATATTCGCTCAAAATGGGAGCAATATTGCTCTTGGTTCTCTATATATTGGGTTCTGATGGTTGAATGTTATCTTGCGGATGTGAACCGTAGGACACCATTAAATGCTCCTGGAATAAGGCCCCCTTCATGGGAGATTTTGTAAAGATTTTAGTAGTAAAGAGCTGATGTTTTATAATAGTATTAGTAATGGAAACCATTATCATTTATGTGGCCATGCCTGTAAAACCAAGCTAGTCTATAGTCTAATTCTGAGAAAGCGAGTTTAAACCATTAATTTCACCATAGTTTCAGTTTATGACATGACAACTCGGTCGTTCAAGAAATCAATGTTATATTTTCCCAGAATGTTCTTTATATGTATAGACTATTCAGAAAAAATACAAATACAATACAATACTTCCATTGGTACATCTCCAGTTGATAATTTTAGTTTTTCACATCCACATTGTCTTATTACATTAAAATCAACAATAGAATAAAATAAAAGCAATTCAAATAACCATATGTCTACAATATACACAGACTAATGTAAAAGGTCATTAGTGTATTTTAATTTAGTACAAAGAATGTAAGATATTTAAAAGTAACAGGCACTATAAGTCATTGCTGGTCTTTACATAATAAAATAAACTTTATTTGGTGGCCATCGACAGGTCTATTTATAGGCCTACATATATATTATGTTTATTTTTGAACTTTTTAGTTATTCTCTTGATAACCTTCTTTGTCAACTGCAGACTATATTTCAGCCATTGCTGACAGAACATATGACAATTTTATTCTCTCTCTCTGCAGGACCCATTTGCCAATTTAACGAATGTTGCCAAATTTAACTGTTCAATCCAGCCTTTTCAAAAATCTTGTTAGTTCAGGAACATTTTGTCTATCAGCCTGAGAGTGGTGCCAAAAGTAAATGAACGGCAATTAAGAAAAACACGATTTGCTTTCAACACACACATTTTACAGTTTTTGAGATTATTTTTTAACAAGTGTAATGTACTAATAATTGCTGTAATGAACATGATTTAACTGTTCTTATTGCATTTATCAAAACATTATAAAATAGGTCGGACTCCAAAATCTACGTTTGCAGACTATGCAACATTGCCACCTGGTGGCAACCGTTGCGACGTTTGATTTTACTTCCATTCTTTTTAGAATTGGTCAAAATGTTTTTTTAATTTACATGGTATTAATTTATTATATGCCTCTGTTATATAACCATCGTGTGTAGTTGTGGAAGTGAAATTTAGCAAGAAAGTACTATTTGTTTTTTAATAAAAAAATATATATCTTTACTTGGTTGACGGTCTGTACAGAAAAGTGCAAACATTTCGGTGCTGCCACTAGATGGCAGCATGGTTTAAAAAATTGACTTCATGTTTTAAAATGACTTCAGTTTCTAGAAGTTTCAGCAATATTTGAAATGCTTTGGTCAGTCTGACTTTGCATAAAGTGAAGCATCACTTTAGCATGGCACTAAATTGCTCTTTCCTCATCCCCAACTAACTTCCCACCTCTTATTTACAGTAACTAGGGCTTTTAAATTAGACATGACCCTTATCTTCCTTCAGCTGACTGCGTCAATGATGCTTGTTTCAGATAATCCGAAGAGAGAGACACTTACGGGATATTTTGCAAATATATACTTAAACCTTTACATAACTGCTTGTCATTTAAAAGAGATACAAGACACATTCTCACATGATGTATTCAGTTAGTCAATTATGTATTCCTGTTAGAAGATATTTGGTTGTTGAATCAGCTTCCTCTTTTCCAAGCATGCTTGTACCCATTACACAAAACGAAAGGCCACCTGTACTCTTCTCAAAACGTAACATTTAAAATATGTTTTATATGCCTCAAATCCAACGAGTGAGTAACTGCAATTTGTTACTATAACAGTATCAGTTTTGAGAACCAGATGATTAAATACTCATGAGTTAAACAATCATTTAGAGGTACAGGGCCAAAAAACAGCTTTACTAAAAGATCGAGAAGTCCAACTTTATCTCCCTATGATCAGATTAAAAAAGGCCAGTAGGGGTTGAGGCGAAATGTGAAATTCTATAATATGTAAACATGTTGGCCATAGTTATGCAGCTAGTTGCCAGCAACTTACAGTGGATATATATTTATCTAATTTATTAGCAACCGTTTGATCAAATATAAGTGAATGGTAAACATGAAAAGTCTTTATCGTTTCAGAAAAAAAAAACTATAAAATAACAGCCTCATGCAAAGCATTCTAGTTTTTTCTTCCCAGAATGCGTTGCATGAGGAATGCTTTGATAATGTATTGGACTATATGTCCTGTCTCATGACACCAGAAATGTTTGAGAGCTTTGTGTTCTTGTTTATCTATTGATAACCAATCATGTGAGCTTGATTTACCCAAGTAATGACGTAGTTAGTTGCTTAAATACTACTGCATTTTAGATGTTAAGTGGTTTTGTGTTTATACAATGAACGTCAACGAGGGCCAATGTTGTGTGGTTGCCAACATTCTTTAGACTTTATTCTTTTGTGTTCTGCAGAAGAAAGAAAGTCATGCATGTTTGAAATGACATGGGGTGAATAAATGATGAAAGAATTTTACATTTTGTGTGAACTATCCCTTTAAAGAGTAGAAGGTTCATTAGCTGTCTATAGTATGTAACATAATAAATCATATCCCACTGACAGCAGCAGTCGCAAACATAATAAAAAATTCTTCTGTGCATTAAACGTATACGCGTGAATCACGTAAACAGGCAATTATAGCAACAGCTGTTTGATGTCGAAAAAATGAAATGTTATCCTGCGCGGTTGCATTCTGGACTGTGGAGATAATTTCATCAAAAGGGTTCCTCCCTTGGTTATATCCACCTACTTACTAAGTCTAACAAGAAGCATTTCTAATCTTAGTTCCTACAGATGAGAATCAAAGCATGTGGACTCATGTGTTCGTATGTTGCTCTGCTCAATGCAATATGTATATAGAACACGTTGCCGAACTGTGCTGTACTGATTTGTCTGTTTGAATGAGGTTTTACATTATTCTAATATTGTTTCAGTGGTTCAACAGTGGTACCATGTTGAGGATGGTTAAATGTTCAGTGTGTCATTTTTTGGAGGGTCTATTGACAGAAATGCAATATAATATACATAACTTTGTCTTCAGAGGTGTATAAAGACCTTACATCACGAAGCATTATGTTTTTATTACCTTACATGGAATTCGCCATGTTGTTTCTATACAGTAGCCCTAAATGGACAAACTGCTTTACAGAGCATGTTTTGTGAAAACAGTGTCTCCTTCGGCAAAGATGTAAAAACATGAATAAAAACTTTCCTGTAGCTCAGTGGTAAGAGCATTGTGCAAGGTTGTGGGTTCGATACCAGGGGATTGCAGATATGTATAAATGTATAGGATAATGGAATGTAAGTCGCTTTGGATAAAAGCTAAATGTAAATGTGAATACATCTTAGTTCTGTGTCAGCCGCAGTAGTGCTTCGAAAAGGGAGGGTGAAGTGAGCTGTTGGTTGAAATTCACAACCTCATCTAGATGCCGTAAAATTTCATCCACTGTGTCCTTTAAACAATGTAGAGAAATGTAAATGTTGCAACTGTGTGCCTTTTAATTTATCAGTTTTATTAGATTTTTTACTCTATGCATTTATGAAATTAAGCTGTTCAGCGTGGCCTCATCAGATAGGAAAGTGGTCATCTCCCACATTTTATTTCCCAATGGGAAGGGGTCAGGAGCAGGTCTATAATGCAGCCATTCTTCTCGCTCAGCTGTTACTTACACAGAATTCCATGTATATTATCCCATGGTTTTTTCTCTCTTTACCAGAACCAAGCCAAGACAGCGGAAGTCTCTATGCATGTTACCGGAGCTGATTCATCACACCGAGCGTCATGCGTTGGAACTTGGAAGGATCTTCTTTCCAAATTTCCATATGACAGCAAGTTTTAGTCAGTATGTCAGGCATGAACATTCTGTAAATTGCACTTGTTGTCAGTTCGCAGTGAGAAATATGATTGTTTATGGTGACTGTATTTTTTTAGTAATTGACAGAATTTACACTTACATTTTAAAAGAAAACAGCACCTTAGAGATTGTAATCTTAATGTTAAACTGATGAAAGAAGCTTCCGATATTAAACGCATTCATTGCTCCTGTACAGCTCAATTGGTTTGATAGTGTTAACGTAATAGTTAATCCAAAAACGACAATTATGTCATCATTTACTCTCACTCTTGTCATTTCAAACCTGTGTGATTTTCTTTCTTCCACAGACCACAAAAGAAGATATATTGAAGGATGTTGTTAACTGGGCACCCATTGACTTACATTGGTTTTATGTCCATATAACAGAATGGAATGGGTGCCAGCGTTGTTCGGTTACAAGCTTTCTTCATAATATCTTCTTTTGTGTTCTGTAGAGGAAAGAAAGTCATAGAGGTTTGAAGTAAATGATGAATTATATTTTTGGGTGAACTATCACTTTAAGATCACTCTATGATGTCATAGTTGACGCAAATTCATGTTCATCTCCTGTTCTATGCCTAGATATGTTCTGGCTCATATGAGTGAGAAGTCTTGTCATTAACACACGACGCTTCAGTACCTGTTCTACATGTGTCAATTACTGTAACCCTCAGAAAAGAGAACGGAAATGGTAACAGTCGCTTTCAATCATCCAAACCAATGAGTGTGGGAATATGTCTCAATGATTAAAGAGAGATGGCACATGTTCAAGACTGAGTTTCGCAATAGTCTTCAGTGAATATTGGATGAATAAATGGGTGGAAACGCAAGCCTGATGAATATCCCACAGAGCTCTTTGTATTGCACAATGCTTAGGTGCACTTAAAGGCAAACTGAGCAGAGAAGCAAGTTATGTGAAAGCCATTTATACACGTTTTTGTGTAAAAAAAGAGGTAACATTAAGAGGGCTGTATAATACAGTGTTGGGTAAGTTACTCTGAAGAGTTATCCCTTACTTTACTTTTTCCAGCATAAAGTAATACATTTATAGTAACTAGTTACACCCAAAACTGAATACTGTTAATGACACAATAGCTGACCAAAACACTATACCTACACACAAACACAGGAAAGCCAGGTCATTCCTTTGCTTATTTTTAGTTGCTCTGGGATTTAAAATCAAGGTTTAAAATCCCCATCAGAACACAGCCTTTTCACAGTCGTTTGAGAAGATCTGAACAAAAACATCAAAGACACTAGGTTGGGCCAAATTCTCTGAGGTAACATCTTTTCTGTAGCACAGGTAAGCTTCTAATGTAATGGTGCTTCAATGGAAGTGTTTTAAACTGCACAGTAAAAAAGAAAGTTTTATATCTTAGTTCATGTTCATTTCAGCATTTACTAAAACATTTTTAAAATCAAACGCTGTCTGTTAAAATTTGTTATTGCACCATGAACTGACATGAATAACTGTGCTAACAACAAGCATTAATAAGTGCTGAAAATCTAAATTGTTCATTGTTAGCTAATGCATTTACAAATGTTAACAATAGCACCTCATAGTAAAGTGTTATCATTTTTTCTACATATTTTTGAAATAGCTACTGTATATATTAAATGTCTATGTAATCTATATATAAATGGTATTTTAAAGTATTTTTCTGGCACCACCAGCTGCCGGAATATTACCCTTTATAAAGGATTTTTAACACAGTGTAGGCTGTGCAAACAAGGAACATGCATAAATTCAATACTTTTATTTTATAATACATTTTTGTGAGCTTACAGACCACTTTAAATATTTTATAGTGCATTATTAAAAAATTATGATTAACACAGAAAGATGTGGGGCCAAAGATGAAGAGAAAGCACATTATGTCCTGACCTACAATAATGTGTTTCTCTCCACACAAACAAGTGGTACTGCCATGATCCTGCCCCAAGACTAGACAAAGCTGACAAGACTTGGCAGAACCATGACATCGGATTTCTGGTTACCAGAATGCTCTGCATGAGGCTATTAGTTTAGCGTTTTTGTCCTTGTTAATGTTTAATATGAATTTATCTTTGAACAAACTGTTGCCAGTAAATTTGATAAATAAATATAAAAAAATATATAAAAGAAAATGCATAACTACAGCAAAAACGTTTACAGTGCATGTATTGACAACTTTCTCCTGCATGTTCAAATCAGGACCCTCTGGACTGGCTGTTGCGCAACAACAGCATGATGGGGTCTCGCTTCCAAAGAACAGTCGAGAAGATTTATACATGATGTAATGGAAACAAAAACTTTTTCTTGCTGCACAAATGACATGAAATTGACATAAACACGGCTTATTAAAATTCTTTGTGTGTGTGTCTAAATATGAATAATAATAATACAAGTTATAATCTATAATCTTATCAAAATAATATGAGTAATAATAAAATACTGGAAGATATTATGCTTATATTAAAATTCAGTTAAGCTTTTTAACTATAAAGTGTTTCGCAACATGTAAATAAAACCAGAAGAAAAAAATTAACCCCCAGCTGTGTTCATACAAACACAGCAAAGCTAGGTTTCGATTTCCTCTAAGCGCTCCTGGTTCCCAGATCCACTGCTCACATTTTAGTTGACCAAAAAAGGAATGTTGACACTCTTCCAGTTTTTTACGAAGCTTGCAAAACACAGCTGAATTTAATCTTTGCAGCACACACTTCCAATGCACTGTGAAAAGCTTTGAGCCATGTTTACGAAGTTAGCTTCACGGTAAACATTTAAAGAGTCCAAAGGTACTACGGACCAGCTAAATAAGCAAGTTATTTTGCAATAAGCAGGCTGGTTTGTTCCTGTTGAGAACTTCTTTTATTCCAAAATGGTCTTATTTAAGGTTTTATTTTCAGGAAGCCAGCGTCTCTTTAAAACATGCTGCTTTTACTTTTCGTGCAGTGTTTATTAATGGCAGGCAAACTATCGCTTCTTTCCCCTTTTCTGAATCATGTGGTCGAGCAAAGGGGATTTTTGGGGCACTCAGAAAGGGGTGGGGGGATGAGATCATCTCTCCTTACTGGACAATGAGGGCCAGTCCATCTTTTTCCAAGTCCTGGGTATATTATGAATACTGTACTAGACATTACTTATTTGACTCCACACAACTGAAAAATCTTTGAGATTGATTTCTCTGGTTGAGTCAGGTCTCTTGTTGGAAAGAAAAATATATATAACAAATATTGCATATTTAAAATATTGAACATTAAATATTATTTTTGGATATTATTATAAAAAGAAAGCTAATTATTATTTTTATTTTTTAATGTATGGAAACATTATACACAGCTTTATTTGGTGTATATGTTGCTTTGCTTAGTAGCAAATATTTATTTATTTGGTGTAAATCAATGTAACAGGAATATATTGGAAATTCCCCATTTTATCTGCATTTCTGTCTGACCACACCACAGTTATATAGGACAACATTTCTCAAAACAGGTCACAACAACTTACTCATCAAGATGTGTTAAAGCATGAATTGAGTGAGCACAAAGCTTTGCATCCTGACTCATAGAAGAAAGCGATGCAGTTTGTCTTTAAAAAAAGAAAGTTATTCTGGAATTTTTGTTAAGCAGGAATGCCATGAGATAAAAACGAAGAAAAAAGTGTAACATTCCCATCAAAACTTCCCCAAGTAGTCAAAGAAAGAGAATTCATCAATGTACCTTTTTGTAGATTTTATGTCTACACTCTTGAAAATGAAATTTTACTCTTGAAATTTTCATCAATGCCATTAAAAAAACATGTTTGGTTCCCAATAGAACCTTATAGTCAAAGGTTCTTAAAAGCACCGTTTCCTTTTTACGTTTTATAAACAGTTCAGTGGCATAAACATAAACAAACGTTATGTGGCCTAAACTTAACTTCCAAAGAATCAATAACTGATTAGTTTGTATTTAATTGAACACAATTAATACAGTAATATATTAATAGAAATTAATACTGATATACATTAAATCCCAAATAAATTGTTATACCAGCCACTAGCCAGAGAGTCGGCGATAACCAATCACAGTCAGGAAGTCAACTTTGGGCCAGGCACGGGCATCCGATGAGACCGTCTAGTCTAAAGAACGTTTTCCCGCTATACATTTGTGTTCAGTTGAAATATTCTCCTTACATTAACATCTCATACACTCAGTCCATCAAAGGACAAGCTCAGAGACCTCAATATTGTAATTGTTTCTCATGGACAGTCAGAGAGCATGATTATCAGGTACTTGCCTCAACATGTCAGATAGATGTCATAGTTGCATTAGCATGCACATGTTCCGACACAAACCCCCTAAACATCTGCTTTGATCGTGAATCAACAGCTTCTGTTATGATTCTTACGACCTGGCATGGCATATGCAATCAAAATACAGGTACTATCTCTGCAAGGATTGTGTTTCAGCTGCATGTAAAAACATTCCAAGCTTGAATACTGCCAAATGTAAATTGTAAATTTAGGATCGTTTTAAATAAGTAAAATAAATATATATTTTTTTGGTTTATTGGTAGAATATTTTACTGCACAGCGAATCATTCTGCTTATTTAGAATGAATTATTTTTGCCTAATTTCACATTTACAACACACATGTAACCAAAGAATGAGTCTGCTTTTTTCTGCATTTCTGTGGAATTACTCTTTCTGACTCTCACCTCCAGCACTGCCAGACAGGATTTGGGAAATTCCGCTGCTGGGAAATGCCGAAGGCGGATCTGGAATTCCTCTCCTCTATAAAGGAGGGAGTCTCACTCACAGCTTTCACTTTAAGCTCCACACAAACCACTTTCACTACCGGGGACAATTCGACCTGAACTTTGCTAATCTATAACTTCACTTGGAATCTAAACACTATGGCACATTTACTCAAAGCTCTCATTCTTCTGCAGCTCACTGTAGTTTGCATTCAGCTAAGTGGAGGTAAGTCATCAATAAATCATTTTATTGTGTTTTGAGCCGTCATTGGCTGGTGTTTCCTTAAAATAATGACAAATGTCACTGTTTTATGTACTGTTTATTTATCTCTCTTTTCCTCCGTCTTCAGTGTTCGCTCAAACAGTACCTGACAGGTGCTGGTGTTTGAATACTTTGAAGACACGTGTGCCAAAAGACGACATCGAGGAGTTCTTCATTTACCAAAAAAGAGAACGATGCAACAACACAGAGATCATGTAAGTATAAACTGTTTTAAAGCAACAACATAAACAAACGTTCCTGCGCTTGCACACATCAGTGGCCCAAGCTTAACTTCCGGTACGCATCTGCTTATTTCTGATAAAAAGTTAATCACATAGCAAGTTAAAAGTATGCCTAGGCAGTGTTATGGGTTAACAATTTCTTGGCTAAACTTAAATGCGAAAGTTACACGGCCCATTTAACAAATTGTTTATTTAATACAATTATTGTACAATAACATATTAATAAAAATGAAATACAATATAAATACTTATATTATTAGACACTAGCAAGAGCCAAAAAAACTGAAGTTAATTTCAGCCACTCGAGTGAGTCGGATGAAATTAAGCAAACATGTTCCTTATTCATGTTCTCTGTATATATGCCTTTATCATATTTTAAGTATCAGTTTGATTGTGAGAAGTTACAATAATGCATTTTTCAATGTTTACAGATTATCACTCAAACCAGTAAATACCGTGACTGAAAAACAACAGCGCTGTCTGAGTCCAGAAACCAAACAAGGCAGAGCCCTGCATATTTGCTGGAACCGGTACGGAAATGTCAATATTCTTCTTACCATGATCGTGTATTCAAGAGTTTGATGTTGGTAAACACAATTACGTGGTTCAAATATTTTATAGGCTATGCCTTAAATGTTTGCAGATTTGTAATATGAAAGTGAAATTTGTTACACTTTTTAAATTCTATGTGCTTTTTTGACAATTTGCAGGAAGAACATAAACGGCACCAGGAGTGTCGTTAAGATCTCCGAGTGTTTTTTAAAGCCATGATGGATAGGACAGAGGGGGAGATTCGGAAACTCCAAAAAGCATGTGCCTGCAATTCATTCCTGTCACATGACCCGCTGCAGTCCAATCAGAATCCTGGTGTCAAACCGTTGGCCTCATGCAGATGATGGGAAATCACGGGAAAGCTGGATACACCAGGAACAATGCCAGGAACTGTCAAACACAGATGTTTTCAAGAAAGCCTTTAAGATTCACTGTGTTAATGAAGAACTGCTGAATGTGTTAAGATTCTAGAGAATATATTTAAATGACCTTATTTAAATTCTTTTCAAGTACTTAACTTATTTTAGAACTGTCCATGTGTAGAATTGTCACTTTAAGGAAGTCTTTGTTTGATTTGATCATGTTTTTATATAAAAATGACCAAACTACCACATGAAGTAAATTTTAAATGAACTAACATTATTTAGTTTTATACTGTTTTGTACTGTTTTCATTTTGTAATACATTTTATATTCTAAAAGAACTTTGTCCAAGTTATTTGTGTGTTCGTTCTGATTCAAGAATATGTTTATGATAAAATATTCTGGTGATACTGCCACAAATGTCCTTAAATTATTTTACAAGATATTTGTACAGACTTTCTAAAATTGACTTGGCACCACCTACTGGTTATCTTTAGGCCTATACACAGAAAATAGTCGTTGGAAAATTGCCTCTATCATCTGCTTTCCCCACTTATAAATCCTTTTAGGCAAATCTTCTGAGCAATCATTTAAAGTACAAATAGAAAATGAATACAATTTAAATACAATATTACATATTAATGGCGAATTTAGCCTATCATTATTCATCCTGTTAGAGCTGAAATATGTCTAACAGGGGAAAAAGGCTTTTAAAATGCATGTTTTTCACCAAATACTCTATTAAACATCTATTCGCGAGTGCAAAATATACACCTAAAGAAAAAGCTAATTGCATTTTCTAAAGATGTTGTTGTTATTTCCCCACGGTTACGCCACATTATAATTGATTTCGTAGACTGTTATACTGTCACAAAAAGCAGAATATATAGCACGGACCACATATAAAGGACATAAAGTTGACCAAAGGGCATGTGTTTTAAGAGAGCCTGTGTGTTCCATACTCTCCTCTCTCCGGGGAAATCAAAGCTTTTCTCTGGCTTTAACTAAGAAGAAGTGGAGGGAGGAATGGATCCTCAATAAATTTCCGCACTGTCAGTCCGACAGACGCTTTGTCTTTTTTATAACTTTCTCCCTCTCCCGAGAGACACTGCAACATCAAGTTTTGGGCCTGAAGTCACTCAAGGCTCAAGTAGAGATTCCTCAAATTCAAGATGTTTATTGTTCAGACAACAAGAATCAAATTATGCTGTCGTTTTCCCTTTCGTATGTGTGGGTGAATCCGATAAATGTTGAGATCATGTTTTTCCTCAAACTAAAATAAATATAAAAGGTTATGTTTTGTACAAGAAATTTGGAGCTTATTTTAAAACCATTAATATTCTAAATAGTGACTTTCTCTTTGTTATCAAAGGTTGCATGAATGTAAAAATGTATTTTTTAAATAAATGTATTATGTCTGAATTACAGGAATTATAATGAGATTTTTGGCATTAGAGTAATGAGAAATGGGTGCCACAATATGATCACGACAATGATTTCACATTGCAAATAATCCCAAAACAGGCTTTGAATTTATTAAGCAAAATAATCTCTTTAGATTTTGAGGTGAAATATGAATCAGACATCTTTTTGACAGGTTTCCTGAGATTCACCCGGACGCATGTGGAGAAATTATTTCCGCGGTAAAGCGTGTCACAAAATATCAAAGATATCCTGCATGATCTCGGCACTCAACATGAAACTAGAACAATGAGATTTATTTTTAAACTACTGTCTCTTCAATACAATCTCAAAGTATACTGAAACTACCACGTAGGGAGCGTTAAAGTTCAAGCTTATACACCACGGTGTCATTTTTGGGTTTGCTTTTCTGTCCGTGTAGAGAAGGATCTCCTTGTAGCCTTTTCAAAATGTACAGAAATTGCTGCAAATTGCTGCAAAGAACTCGATTCAATTCTTCAATGGGGTAATCTGTAATTCCTACAATGGCAGTATGACACAAAATCGATTTCCAAAAAGTAATATCACTCCTGAACATGCCACTGGGGACAGCTTTCACATTTTTATGAAGACTAACCAGATTCCTGAAATTCAATGGTGCTATATTAAAAGTCACGGGAGTTTGTAATGTGCCAGATGCTTTAATATCGAATGATTTACAGTACAATGCAGGGACAATCGACATAGAGCATTCTGGGTAAGTGCCAACCATGTCCTATGCTTAAATGACTTGACCAGCCCTAGGGTTTAATCTTCAACCTTCATGCCAGGCCGGTTTTTAACCTCAACACCATCAAAACAATACAAGCAAATGCAGTCTCATCTCATGAGAATTTTACAAAGTGGCTATTGTGTATATTTGGTTACAAAGCGAATCATTTAAAAATGTATGATTATTAGATAAAAGAACCACACTGTCACAAAAGCAGATCGTACATTTTGTAAGAATTTGTCACTTCGTAAATTACGAATTGCCATAAGATTGCTTTGGCAAATGTAACAAACCAAAATATAATCCATTATATAGCTTGTAATTTATTATTTCATATTAATTTGAAAGGGAAATCCTCAGACCATCATAGCTGATGAAACATGAAAAAGTTATATTTACTACAGTTTATATTTCTGCTCTCATGGCTAGCCAAACATTTTTTCTATTTACCAGGATTAGGGCTGTTAAACGATTAATCGCATCCAGAATAAAAGTTTGTTTTACATAATATATGTCTATGCCCTGTGCATACTAATTTTGTATTTATAAACTGAAAAACATACTAACATATGTATATATATATATATATATATATATATATATATATATATATACACAGGCCAGGGGCCTCATGTATCAACCTTGCGTTCGCACAAAAACTTTGCGTACGCCAGCTTTCACGCTCACTGTCTGATGTACTAATGGTGAAATTAACGCGAGAATGTGCGTTCCTCCAAGCCAATTTCATGTCTGGCATACGTACATATACAGCTTTGTCCGTACGCAATGCCCCATCACCTGTATTGCCTGTTGGACGGGCAGACTAACATGAATTAAAACAGTTCAACCATTTGTTTACAAGTGCAGATATTTTTGACAGATTATATTTTATTTATAATGATGGTATACAACTGGCTGTTGATGTAAATGTCAAGAACAAAGAAACTGCTGTAAAACGCCCACTTGTGCAATATGCATTTGTCGCAGATAAAACGTGCTTTCATGCACTCCACAGATCCCCGGAGGGGTAATGGATGGTCAGGCTTTAAATAATGCTGGACTTCAATTAAAACAGCTGATGACAAGGGTACAAAGAAAAGCTGTGCAGAAAACCCAACTACATCAATCAAACGGCTGGATCTCACATAGTCGACCTCAAACTCGTCTCTACGATTTATGTCACATTGAAAGACTTCGTTTTTTTTATTGTTTCAGCCATGCTCTTGGTTTCAAGCAGTATGTGATGTCATGTCTTGCCAATGTCACTCTCTTGGATGCTACAAAATGAACAGATGTGCAAGTGAGGGTGAATTCAGAAGTCAAGTGGGATTAAGGAGAACAGCCATTACACAAAAGTCAGATGCACATTGCACAACTCTGGTGTTTCTTTTGAAAAGATTTGAACAAAAATGTGTTTAATCTCACAGATTTTGTTTCGCATATGAAACATTTTCAGTAATGTGGATTATTGAAACATCTACTCACATTTAGTGGCGACAGCTTGCCTGAACACGCAGGGAACAAACTGAAATTGTCTGGTAATTATTTCTGGTCACTGACTTGCCTACTTTTCTCCACATGCACACTGTGGCCCTGAAGCATCATGGACGTCAAGAAAGGCAAGAAAAAACACAAATCTATTGTGCTCACAAACCACATAA
Source organism: Barbatula barbatula (assembly GCF_947034865.1). Classification (NCBI taxonomy): domain Eukaryota; kingdom Metazoa; phylum Chordata; class Actinopteri; order Cypriniformes; family Nemacheilidae; genus Barbatula; species Barbatula barbatula. The sequence goes on along the minus strand of NC_136771.1, from coordinate 6,107,793 downwards.
TCTCTGTGTCTCCATGTTTATGTTGTTGTGCCAGTAGGGGTATTTAGCCTTTTATGTTATGCATGGAAAATCTACCGCTTACATGATGACATAATGGCCTGTAAAATGATATTACAAGTGATGGTTCAGAATGAGGAATGGGAACACCTAATAAATATATATATTTTTATAAATAAATAAATAAACAAATAACAACAATAACAATAATATAAATACAAATAATGATTTTAAAAATGAACAAATAAATAATAATTACAATAAATAAACATATAATAATTACAATAACAAAATCTAATAAATGCTAATAATAATAATACGTCTTCCATTTATTCTGTTCTCTTTTCCTCTAGCCTCAACTCTATTCTTACTTAAAGAGGATTGTTAAATGCTCTATCATTTCAAAGTTGTTTTCAGTAAGAGCATCTGCTAAATAAAACAATGTTAATGCTTAGGTCAAACAATTAGGTTGCTGGTTGGATTTCAGCAAGAAGTGAGCCTTGAGTTATTACCACTGCCCCCTTGAGAAAGCCACTTCACCTCAGGTTGATCTGGAGGGGCTGCCACTATAGTTAGTGTACTATAAATTGCTTTGGATAAAAGTGTCAGCAAAATGGCTACTTACTACTTCTCTCTTCGTCAGAGGTCCTTAACCTGATCATGACCCCATGTGGGGTCAGGAAATATGCATAAAGCTTATTCATCTTATTTTTTGCTTATGCACAGTTTTATAACCATGTTATAGACCAATATAAATATAAGGACTTGTTGTATGGATTTGTGAATGTAACAAACGGATCATGAGTAAAAAAGAGCTTGTAATGGCAGACATTCGCCTAGGGAGGGCAGCAAAGGCACCTTCAAGATCCCCTATTCCTGCATCAACATGCTGAACAAATCTGCTCTTACCCCAGTGTGCCCACTGTAAAGGATTGGCAGGTCTACTGAACTGATTCCATTAACCTTTTAATCTGGTTTTCTCTGGAAAAATAACACAGGTGACCACCCCACTGCATCACCACAAACGGGTTGAGTCAGGGGGTCAGAGGTAGCAAGTGGAAGGACCGGCCTCCCATTTGTCCCCATCTAAGAAGTGTCATTCTGAATCAGACTCTTAGTTATTCACAAGCCCACTCAGTGCTTTAAGCGCTTCACCCTGAAACTGTTGTGGTGGGACCCTGAAACTGATATCCTTGCACCGGACAGGCGACAAATTGTGAGAAGGTTTCTGAGCGTGGCGGTTATAATGGGGCAGAGAGGCCTCTGATAGCTTTTCAACACGTGAGTGTACATTTCAAGCATGATTTGTGTCAGAGCGGGACTCTGTCTCAAATGTGCTGTTATTATGAGAGACATTGTGAAACCTATTTGGTACGTTGCGAAAACATTTGGTAACCGGCCTGTCCACAAAGGTATGGAACTACTCTTTGTAAGTCGCTTTGGATAAAAGCGTCCGCTAAATGACTAAATGTAAATGTAAACTAGAAGGATCTAAAGATTAATGTTCTGAAAATGTCCACTAGAAACAGTTATGTAGCAAATGTCAAATATATGAATCGCTATGGCGTCTAGAACTTAAAGCGGCCATATCACACAGAGCTTCCGCATATCTCATGTTAATCTTGGGTACTTACAGAATAGTATCGCACCCTTCTAATATCCGTAGAGTCTTTAGTTTGATCACATTTATAAAAGACAGATAAAGATTATTTACGAAAACATGCTACGCGTGTCGGGGGGGGAGGAGCCGGAACTAAAGCACATGCGCACACATGGCTTTATTGCAAAACCATTTAGAGGCAAATGTTGCATCAACAACTGTTGATAATTTATAATGTTTTATTATTAATTATAATCATTATATAAAACAGCAAAAGAGAGATCTATTTTACTTGTTAGTTTTGCTGTTACACAATTTATAAATATAACATTTGTGTTTTTAGTCTATAGATTGCCGAAATTAAACATACAAGAGGCTGTACAACAGTATAGATAATCTTTGGTTGCACTCAGACATCATTCTTTGGGGAACTCAAATAATCATCTGCATTACATAAACCAGTAAACAAACTCTTGTCCAACTCAACTTGGAACTTTGCTTTGATTCCGGTACGAGTTTCGGCTTTTTAAATCTCTGTTCACGTCATCGGCACTTTGACATCCTTTGTTGGGACTTTTGACACCTTTTGTCAGGCACAAAAATACACCAAAGACGACCAGAATGTTGTTGTATGTGTGTGTTTTCAACATGCAACCTTCAGAGAACAACCCTCATCTTTCTCCCAAGCAAACATAACAAAGAATACTAAAAAATGAAGACTCTAAAGATTTAAAAGAGAGAGAGAGGGAAAAACCGAAGCAAGCACAACAAAAGAAACAGAAAAGCAACAGCTACATGACAAACCGAGCTGTGTCAAAATGTCAAACTGTGAGATACTCCCACAAGTGTCGAACAGACAACCCTTAAATGACTCCAAGGTGTTTTACACCCCGAAACATTTTTTCATCACCCTAATTAAAAGCCTAGATATGGCAGATCAAGAGGAATTAAAGGAAAGAAAAAGAGATGTGGAGTTGGAAGAAACCTCTCCCTAGACCAAGAGAAAAGCAGAACATCACGGCAGGGGACGGCGTAGTAAGAGTGAGAGATGATAGAGAGACGAGTTTAAAAGCGAGCGAGCGGAGGTCCTAAAGCCGTGTTCAACAGATGGAAAGCTCCTAATGAGTAAAGAAGCAACAGAGTAGATGACATAAGAGAGGGGTCAAATAAAATAAGTATGTATCTACATAACCCAAAGCGCTGGATGGGAAATGTACTTCCACTGCGAGAGAAGGAAATCGACTTTTCTGAAGGAGAACCGAAGTAAGGGGTGTGCTGAGAGACTGCTAAATAGGTTTGGAGTAGAAATGTCAAGGAACAATCTGAGAGGAACTCAGTACTGTAAAGTCACATTGTAGCATTCGACCTTATCAGCACTTGTAAAGAGTTCCTATCATAAGAAAGCCCGTTTTCATTTGATCTTTTCAAATAAAAGTTGCAGATGCACTTTGGAAACATACTGTAAGTTCTCGAACTTAAAACAACCTCCCTTGGAGAACATATCTGAAAACATTTATATACACGGTGGAGTTTGATATTCATGATAGAAACTCCCAAGACTTTACCAGGACTTTTAAGTTTTTAATATCCAATACTTTCCTATGCCTGAAAATAAAATTTGTGAAATTTCCAATCTAATGTAGGTTTAGAAAAGAGGTTTTTAATGAAGCGACAGCTATATTAGATTAGACAGCGACCCTGTGATTTGCAAATAAAGTGCTGTTTCTTATTTAACATGTAAAGAAGGCATTGGCATGAGGTCTTAAAGCAGTCATCCTCAATTGGCAGTTGCGGGCCGGATCCGGACCTTAGCCCCATTTCATCCGGACGCGAGACATAGCCTAATAAACCATTTATAACAATTGACTCTTCTGGTTGTTTATTTATGTGATTGATCTTTTGCTGCTATATCCTCCTTATATCTTTATCTAGTGCCAAGTTATGTAGTTAACCCTGTCTGCTCCACGTGCGCTACTTCTCTACTGCCAAAGATGCGCCGCATGAAGAGCAGCAGACACGTGCTTTTCTTATCAACATAGTGCAGGCACACAGAGAAGGTAAATAGGAGGATATTTTTTCCCCATTTATGGCAGCTACATTACTATTTTCTAAGTGTTCTTTGCTTTATCATTTTGAAACCATAAAATAACAAATGTTAACAATGGCATTTTCTCTTCTCTTACCAAAAAAACTGGCTAAATCTGTCAGCTGTATGCCTGTAACGATGAAGTTACATAAAAAAGGTAGATTAGGAATTTGAAATAACAGCAGCGTTACTAATCTTGAATCTTAAGGTCTTTTCAGTAGTTTGCATCTCTGAATCTTACAATTTAAATGTTTTACTGTAAACCGTTGGCTTTGTGATGTTTATGGCCTTCTTGCATCTCACCAAACAGTCAGTCACCTCAGTTTCTGTTAAGCGCACACCTGCCGATTTTCTGAAAGTTTGGTCTTCTTCGGTCAGATTGGCTGACGTTCTGCATGGTCTCTGTAATTTGATTGGCTGGAATTCTGTAAAAATTCTGTTCATTATATACCCACCTTCATGTCATTGTTAACCTGTATGACTTTCTTTCTCCTACAAAACACAAAAGAAGATATTTTGAAGAATGCAGGTAACCAAACCAAATTGACCCCATTGACATACATTTTATGGGTACATTTCTCAAAATATCATCTTTCGTGGCCCACAGAATAGAGAGTCATGTGCAGATTTTGAATGGCATGAGGGTGAATAAATAATGGCAGCATTTTATTTTTGGGTCAAATATCCAACATGATCTCACCGGAATTTGAACTATTTAATGGCTTTTTCGTAAGAATTTGTACATTGTGAATCGTACAAAACGTACGATTACTAGTTAAATAGGAATACTGAAGCCCCACCTCTAACCCCACCACAACCCCTGGCGCGAAAGCAAATCGTCAAATGTACGAATGACATCGTACAAATTCATACACATTAGCTAATATTAACAACCCCTTCTAAATGTTTTATAGTCCTTTTCATTGTTGTCAGTGAAGCCAAACAAAGACATTCAATTATCCTTCTTATGAGTACAATAAATTCTGAAGGATATTCTTCATCTCAGGTTGACACAAATCACCTCTAACTTCAAAGAATGGCTGAACGTTACTTTTAAACAACAGCAGGACGTCAGACCCCTAAAGCATATTCTAGCCATGCCACTGACCCCAAAAGGCTCTGCAAACATAGCCGTACCTCAGGGTTCCTTCAGTTTAATAGAAAGATCAAAACGTAAAGCATAGTTATGCAATAAATGCATAGTATGACGTTCCATGAAGCACTAGCTTTCACCTCACCGCTGAGTCTGCAGACCTCCGTCATGTAGGGTTCAAGCTGTCAGGGTCTGATATGAGCTCCGAGGTGACTTTTATACATTCGCTGCTGTGATCTGCATCGGGGTGCCTGAGGTAAAAGACAGAGGACTAAGTCAAAGTGAGGTGAATGTTAAATGAAGTGTGATATGCCCACCGCCATGCACTAGCCCGTGAGAAATGTCAGAACAGCTGGTTGGTTGGGCACAGTATAATTCAACTTTGGCTACGATTTACTACGGTCACCGTGGTAATATCATTAAGTGTTGATGTAATTAAAGACATAATTAAGTGATACCTTCCCATTTTAATACAGAGTTTAGGTTACCTCACAATCTTGAATCTTATGAGAAGCTGAATGAAGCTGATGATGTCATTAAAAATGTCGATTCATTTGGTGGAAGTCATAGACACACATCTTAAAATGTCAATTGTTTTAAATAGTTTCAAATGTGCCATTGTTTTAAAATGGCTCCGCAGTGTCTGGACACTACCTGGATGCTCAAATTAGACTTTTATTTAGTATTTTACTTATTTATTTCCTTGGTTATTAAAGTTTTTTTAGTTTTGAATACAATTTTGATTTACGAAAATTTTTCTGTTTTATTCATAAAATAGCCTTAACTTTTCTTTAGATTTATACCTTATACTATACAATTTACAAATATTTTAAGTTTTCTGAATTACTATTTATAGTGCTTTTTTCTGAATACTATTTATAGGTATGTTTTTATATAAAAATATTTTTGTTTAATTCTGTGAACTGCTAACAATAGTTTGGAGTTCATGTCCGGCATCTTTTAGCACTGGGGCCGCGCCATCCATCAATTTCAAACGATTAGTCAACATAAGCCATGATGACATGTTTGTAAGGGCTGTGCTATACAAAGACATTATAGTTTTTATACTGTACTGTTCTCCAAACAGTGGCAGAAAACCTGCTAAGAGTCGTCTATTGAGAATGTGTGTAATGAGTCCGTTCATATTCTGAGGAAAAAACATTTGGGTGCCAGAAAAAGTCATTTGAAAGAGTCCCATTAAGCGCAGAACGCTGGCATTTGTTCAGAATGTCCTTACTTACAGGTTGATCACCGTTCAATGACCACAATCTCAATATTGATCTGCCATCCAATGAGGCAAGACCGAAGGCTTGAATGTCGTGGGCTCCGAGGCGGAAAACTGTCGGCATCTGCTGAACGACCGGGTCGAAGCGAGTGTGAAGTACTTGATTACAGTATCTGGCACTTCTTTTTACAAGAGTCTAGGTTAGAAAAAGCTGAACAACACAAATGGCATAAGCCACGTACTCGTACCCCACGCAAACACATGTTCGATTATATTATTTTATTTGCAACACAACTGACAGAACAGCCTCTTCATAAAATAATAGGGTGTAGCTTATTTATGGCCTTTTCGAGGTCATTCTTGTGCAGTGTGGGACTGGCTCCAGTTATTTACTCTTGTGAGTTACCGAGATCACATTATGGCCTTGAACCGCTTTGGCTGAACTCTGCTGCGACATTCAACCTATGACACCATAAAAAAGCCTGCTATACTGCACAGGCACACACACAAAAAAAGGCATAATTAAGTGAGAAAAAGTGAAGAAGGTGTTCATGTATCTCAATTGTTAACAGCACTGGCAACCCCAAGATTTAGGTTTGATCATTCCCAAGTAAAGAAAGTAAAAGTTAGTTAAAACCTAATGACCAACAACACACTTGCATTTTAGGACACTACCCTATATGTAAATTGCTATACAAGTGCAAGGACTGTAGCGGCTTAAAGGGCTTTGTTGGCTCGTCCAGTGATAGTTTGCATGATATAGCAAACAAAACAGCCCATTTTGTCTTTATAATGAAAAAGAATGTTAACAATAAGGCCCCAAAATTGTGCGCTACGATGAAAATAGTTTGGGTTTGACCACCAAGCCACATACCGGCTGCCATCGACTTTGTTCAACCAAGCACCAATTGATCAGAGAGAGAGTCTCTCGTGTTTGTGCTAACCGGTGTGTAGAGGACAGCAAACAGGCATTAAATGCTAATTGTGTTCCTTGGAAGGAACTTGAGGGATGTGTACAGACTAGAGGCCTATTAGTGCAATTGATGTGAGCAAACAGGCCCAGTTCTTCCTCTTTTTCCAGACACATGCCTGAGATTATCCTCTTGGTCTAATTCCACTGCAGAAGTTGGTTCAACACCTGTAGATTGGCTACTAATGGCTTGCACCAAGGATGGTAGTTATGATAAATATAAATATGATAAAAAGTAGTTTTAAAGGTCAAGGGTGTAGTTTTTTGGAGGACCATAGACAGAAATGCAATTATAACTACGGCTTCAGAGGTGTATAAAGACCTAACATAATGAAGCTTTAAGTTTTTATCACCTTAGAATGAGCTTTTCCTATCTACATTCACGGCAGGTCCCCTTGCATGGATTTCGTCATGTTGTTTCTAGAGTGGCCCTCAATGGACAAACTGCTCTACATAGCACATTTCGTAAATACGTTATCTCCTTCAGCAAAGAAGTGAAAACATGACAAGATTTTAGTTCAGTGTCAGCCACAACAGTGCTTCGAAAGGGAGGGGTGGAGTTAGCAGTTGGTTGCAATTCACAACCTCACAGCTAGATGCCGCCAAAATCTCGACATTGCTCCTTTAAATGTGAGGAAAGCACGAAAATTTTGCTTGTTTTCACAAGATAAAAGTAAAATGTTTTGTGGTGATTTTCAATATTATTTGAGCTAAAAACATATCTATGCTGGAAAATGTATCTCCAAGCCTGTCTCCAAGCCTGTAGTTAAGCTCACCCACCTACCTACATACACAGCAGATCAGGGACTCAAAATAGATTCCCACGTTTAAATGAAACCCCCCTGTATCCATGCGACTGTGAAATTAGCTGTAAATACCCTATACAGAGGCAATAAAACAGAAAAGGTTACTGAAGAGAATCGAGTGACTCCTATAAGGATTCAGGAGTCTTCAAACAAATTAGTTTCTGAAGGTGTCACAAATGAGATGGGTAATGCATTCTTGACATGATCTGTCATGGGTGTCTGACACTACATGTGTCTGGGTAATATGATAAAGGAGCCTTGTATGATAAAACACCCAGAGTTCATTTAAAGTGATGCGTGTGGGTTTGAGGGTAAGAGAGAGAGAATAAAAGCTGGGAAAATTATTACTGACCAATAGCAACAGATTTATTACAAAAAGGAAATGAAAAGAGAATTCTTAAATAGAAAACATGAAGTATAGAATATCCCAAACTACCCTTTTCCATCAAAACAGCGTTTAATTTTTGCTTTGAGTTTAGCATAAACATAGTCCTTGGAATAGGAATGAACAGTTCCGAATTCCACCCAAATTACGGAGACTCATCTATAATTCACAACATTAGTGGGAGAAATGTGAACAGCGCTGCATTTTGTTGTCTGAGCACGGTAGCGCGGGCATCGTCTTATTTATAAACGTCAAACGCGCGCCTGTGTGTGTGCGTGTTCTACGTTCCACTGTGCTCTTTTAAGAGAGGAAGTGTATCTGATTCATGAAAGATTCATCCCTGCTTTGAGAAGATTTAGCACTTTTCTGTTTCACTCGACCGTACTTTGCATTGTTTATACATTGTAGCTTTGTTCTGGGGTATGAAAAGTGGGGCTGCCTTGGCATTTTGCAAAAGGCACATTATAATACTTCAATCTCTTGAAAGAAACCTCTTTCTTTCGCTTGCTTTCTGTCTTTCTTTAGTTCAAAGGAGAGCTAATACAACCTCAGAAGGTTATTCTATGCCATCTGGCTGAACAAAAAAGTGCAATTTGCTAAAACCAAAAAGCAGAACCAATCAATGATGGACAGAATTGGAATTTTGTTATTTGGCCCAGAACTGGGTAAAGCCCAAACTTTCAATGATTGCTCATTAAAAGGGTTACTGCCAGAAATCAATAACCGAGTAACTGAAATGTAATACAAATATTCAACATGCAATATATCGCAGGAAGTAAATAAACACCAGACTGAATAAAACCATATTGGCTTTGTGCAATAACAAACACACAAGCAAAATGTTACTAGTTTCTCAGAAAAAACTAACTATACAGATAACCATAACATTAACTATACTGGCCTTGACACCAAAGAAAAATAATATTGCTTATTCTATAAGTGTGCTTGAAGAATTTTCACATTTAAAGTAACAAGACCGTTAAATGAGAAAAATGGCTATAAATGTTTTATTGTTCATCAGCTGGAAAAAAAAAATTTTTTTTCTTTTAAGGTTATTTTAAATAGTTGTGTTGTGGGCGATGTTTTTCATTAGGGGGCGGTGTGGCTCAGCCACATGACGTCTCTTTCTCTCGCCTCTGAGCTTTCAGATGCACAAGTTTGTTTTGCAAAGGGTTTAAGGCGGGAACTGCTTGAAACTGTAGTGACAGGTTTGAGAGGTTGAAGATGCAATTCAAATCCGAATATTGGAAAACGTGTAAATATGTGCAATGCATTCCTATCTGCCAATGTATTTTGTAAATGACAGTTAACACATTTGTGACAATTTTTCTGCAACTTCAAAATCAGAAGACAGATTTTTGAGTTTTGTCCACGAGTGCAAATCTCAACATTCAACTTCAGTTTTTTATATGACAAGTTTTCACATTGGGGCTGTGAGTGTACATTTTAGTGTACAGGTACAAGTACTTACTTTACAAGTTCACAAATTAAAATCTACATGCACTGAAGTTTTGCGACTGATTCCCCTTCATAATTTGTTAACGTAAATAAATATGTGGATGGGCTGCTACAGCGCCTCTTATTAACGACTTCAAAGGCGACTTTCTAAATATTTAGATTTTTTGCACCCTCAGATTCAAGAGTTTTAAACGGTTGAATCACTGCCAGGTACTGCCATATCCTTACATACCACACATCAATAGAATGCTTAACTATTCCTCTTTAAGATTATGTAAAAATCTCAATGTCGAAAAATTGACATATACGGTTTTGTTGTCCAGGGTCACATATGTGTTTGGTCATTTTTAGCTAACAGTCAGAGACTCATTCATTGGAGGATTCTCGTATACACGGGGGTGACACATTGGTGTGTCGCACAGAACATCAGACACATGGCTGTATGGAACTACAGATGTAGTCTTTAACTAAATTCCACTATTAAAAGACAATATCTTAGGAACGAATATTTAGAAATCGTACTTAAAATACCTTACATTAGTAAAAAATAAGTTGTACTAGTGGTCTCAGGTTTTTGTACCCCACCAGGACATGTTATAATTTAAGCCAAAAGCGTGCCTTGTTGCGATGTTTAACAATTTATAACTTGTAAGTCACTGGTTCTAAGGTTACGTTAATAGAAGCAGATGCAATTTACATGGCCGATGTGTTTAAAACCTGCAAGATCATGTTCAATTAGGCTGTAATTGGTAAGTGACTCTCTTCAGGTCAACCCCATTTAATGCTTAATGCTTTAAATAATGCAATAATTGCATTAGGATTTCAGCTTCACGCACAAACCATATTGCAACAATTACTTGGTACAATGCATACCCACTATCTCCACTTTGACACTATTAAGTGCACCCAACGAAATCACATCAATGAATTTATTGAAAAACCAATGATGGCTGAAAAACATTATTGTAATAGAGTTATAACGTCACTAGCCATATCAAAACAAAATGAGATGAGACTCGTAAAGGTTTTGTACCTGATCTCAGCATTTGTCAAACAGGCTGTAACAAGGGCTTGTACAACAAACAGAGGTCAGTTGCATAGAAAAAAAACTATGAAACTATTATCGTGCTGTATACAAATATTATCGGAAATCAATAAAATTTGTATTAAACGTGATTCTGAAAGTATTCTTGTGTAGTTGGTACATGGAAAACTACAGTTCCCGATTGCTTTTTTCTCTCCTAAATGATATTTCCACAATGGGCATATGACTTAATATTGAGTTTTAACGTTTCAAAATTTTCTCCTCAGATCAGTCCTACACTCCGCGTCCCGCCTGTACAAATCATTATCAAAAGCTTTCATTAGAAACCTGTCCTTTCTTAGTGACATTCGAGGTGGGAGAATTCCAGTGTCGAGAGAATCTTGCGAATATAATTTCACACTTCTCTGTAAGGTTACAATCAATGGGACACATTGCAATGCAGAGTGGTCTGAATTTGAAGCAGGGGTGGCAGGCGTAAAACAGCACACGAATGGAACTATTATGTCAAACGTATTGATTCAAGCCGGTCTCCGAACAAGAACATTTCTGAGATTTCGCAGACAAAAAAACAACATTCGAAGAAGAGGTCCTGTTGTTTACAACATAAAATAGATACATTATCTCCCCAAAAAGGCTTTTGATAAATTTTGTTTGTTCTTTGAACACCAATGTGGAAGTTACGGGTAATAGTTTTGAAACAGCGGTGTATTGTTAATTCACCTTAAAAGTGACCTTTATGCTCGGCTATGCTTTTAGAACTACTGACTTTGGGTTGCCTTTTATTTCTGCATCCATACTCGAACACTCCTAGAAGAAAACAAAGCTGACCTACAGTATGATATTTGCATTAGTGGCTGTAATGCTGATCCATTGGACAGTTAAGTAGGCACAATGAGGATAAACTATTTAACAGTCAGTGCCCACTCATAAAATACTTACAACAAGGGCTTGTGTGATAACAGATGGGAAATAATAGCTCATAATATGAAATGGCAGCGATATTCTAAAAGGTATGATGGCACTTCATCAACACTTCATGATTGGTATCTGCTTCCACAGAGAGCTTTTCGAAAGCTTAAAACACTGAAAAACTTTAATTCTGAGAGCATTACATATTTACATTTTCATTTAGTAGACGCTTTTATCCAAAACGACTTACAGAGAGTTCAGGGAGCAATAAAGCGATACGTCATACAGGAGCAATAATACAATAGGTGCTAATATCAAGTAACTAGTTTCAACAAAAGCCAGAACAATACCTGTTGAGAGAAAGGGTTATTACTATGATTTTGTTTCTTCAAATTTGTCTGTCTAGTATTCAAAGAAGAGATGGGATTTAAGTAGTTTTTTGAAGGTTGTGGAAGATGTGGTTGACCGGACCGAATTAGGAAGAATGTTCCACCAGGAAGGAGTTGTGAAGGAGAATGAGCGGGGAAACGATTTACTGCCCTTATGAGAAGACAATACAAGACGACGCTCGTTTGATGAACGCAGGGTTCTTGATGGGGTGTAGGAGGGTTTGAAAGTATGCCGGTGCAGATCCAGTTATAGTTCTGCAGGCGAGCATTAGTGACTTGAATCTGATACGGGCTTCAACCGGTAGCCAGTGGAGAGAGATGAAAAGGGGTGTCACTATTGGAAAACAAGAGGTGCTGCTGCATTCTGAATCATCTGGAGTGGTCTGATAGCCTTAGCAGGAAGACCAGCAAGGAGAGCATTGCAGTAATCCAATTTTGAGATTACAAGGGCCTGGACACGGAGTTGTGCTGCATGCTCAGTGAGATAGGGTCTAACCTATGGGTTTTTTCACCGGCTGGTCCCTTAAAATGAAGTGTCAAGACAAAAAGGAGGTATGTCAAATCTTTTACTTCCGCATTCACAAATAAGTAGGATATCCAGTACCTCAGAGATGATGTATTTTTGTAGGCTAGTCCAGTAGTAAGCGCTGCACTGGTTCCCTCGACCGAAAGCCTATGCATTCTTCCCATAGACGTTTGCAAAAAATAAGCTCTGTGATTAACAGCGGTTTATGATGTTTACACGTTTTGTCTATCAAGATAATCTTCACAAATCAACACCACATTTGTTATTTTCGAAACCGAGATACAATCTGCAGCCGTAAAAAGCTAACACGATGCTAAAAACAGACTAAACTTAAGGTTGCTTGATATCGATGGATGAGTTTACGTATGCCTTTTGTACATTGTGAAAGTTGATTTAATTATTGTTAATTTTATTTAGTAATGTGATTTGCTTCAGATAAATGTAATTTTACTCCGTGTAGCAGTGTTACTATATAGGCTACACACTCAAGATGATGAATGTATTTATTTGTAATTATATTTCATTGTGTAATCTTCGTAAGAATATATAAATATATATATATTATAATTATACTGTAGTGAGGTAGGCGGGACGAGAGCAGGGATGTACGCGCACCAGACTCGTATCACTTGAGGAGATTGGGGAGCATAGAACACAAGTGACCGGACCGTCACAGAAAGAGGACCGGGCACGGACATTTGTTATGGTTTGTGTGTGTTGCCAGCAGTCGTCCGTGAGGGGGCGGACGGCTTTGTTTATTTACGTTTGATTTTTATGAATTAAAAGTTATTTTATGTTCGCCGATTCCTGTCTTCTTCCCTCCCTTTAATGGAACTTTGTTACATATACATATATATTTATTTCTTCCCTATTGTATTGATTTTGCTTGTCTGTGATTACCTTTGGATATTGTGAAGTACTTTGGTCAACCATGGTTGTATTTTAAATGTGCTATATAAATAAAATGACCTGGGTCATAGATGTTTCTCTTGCAACGCTTGCATCATCTAAAATGATGCCACAAAACCTCACCGCTTCAATGTTTGGATGTGAGCAGGTCTATGTAGCATTGTATGACTAATCCTAAAAATGTGGAGTGTATAAGAGACACAGATGTGCAGCCCCACTGACTCACTGCGTGTCTGTTCTCGGGGCCCACACAGAACGGGTAGCTGCAACCCTCCCACATTTGGAGAGAAAAACTAGAAAATGACAAGTGTCCGGTGTAGATGGCTTCTTTAGCGTGTTTTTGGCAAAGTGGACAAGTATTTTTTGTTATGCTTCATAGGCAAGATCTATCTTTGGTACTTAGCGCATGTGTAGATCTAATGTTCTTTATTATATCACCCACATTTTATTGTAAGAATCTTTTGTGTTAAGTTTAGAGTATGAAATCCTTTTAATAATCCGCTATGAGCAACATGGCCTAGACATGTTATGGAACATAAATATGGCGGCGGTGATGAACAATGACTGTAATTGAAAAACATTTCAAAGAATGTTACATAGGGGGCTTATAAACTAATTCGTTTTATCTTTTGGTGAATATGGTGCATCTGTATTTCCCCTCAGAACATTTGCTTCCTTCTTTTGTGATGCTTTTTCCTGCTGCATAAAAAGCGTTCTGAATCACCGACTGGAACTGAAATCGCAAACACACGTGGCAAAGGGCAGTTACGCTGAATAAAGAAATGTGTCTGAGTATACACTAAGTTTATTTTTCCTGTGTCCATATTCTGCTAATGGACTGGGGAAAAAGACAGGGTTGAAGTTCATGTCCATGTTATACAACGTGTTGCATAATGAAAATTCTTAAGTTTAACGGAGTCGAGCTGCATCTCAACAGCGACAGGAAAGAGCTGCATCTCAACAGCGACAGGAAGTTAACAAGAAAAATGTTCCCCACATCATAAAAGCAAATATAATCTATTGCTAATGTGTTGGTTTATACATGTACAAGCGTGAAGACTTTTGGATTTGGAAGCTTCTCTTATTGCTCAGTCTCTCAAAAGAGCGTTTCCAATACGTTCATCAAACTGTAAAAACAGGTGTATGTAAACGCTGAATTGCTTCCACGGTCTCACAGTTTCTGTTCTCAACTAGTTCACCTTCGGTCACAAATGATCTTAATCTACAAAGACGCTGCTGGTCTAGCCAATTCATATTCTGTTTGAAGTTGAATAACTCAAATACAACTTGGAACATTAACAATGAGGTATCATGTTGATACTTTGTGACTTGCTCAGTTGCTCCTGTCATATTAAAATTATAAACAACGTTTTGCCATGCATGAAGCATCTTCCATTTTAAGTTGCATAACTCGCTATAAACAAAAAAGCATTACATTCTTGCTTCGTTCGAATATCTGTTTAGTGTATACTGTAACAGTACACTTCTGCCAGTTGCCCGTTTGGCTTTCTATTGTATTTCTTTCTGTATAAATTCAATCAAACAGACACATTTTTGTGCAATTCTACATGAACCGTATAAAGCTTCAGTAAAACGTGCCTATTGGGGTTTGACTAGGTCATAGAAATATATTAAAAGAGTGTGAAGAGAAAATGAAAGGATATTGTTTTTCACATACATCAACAGGGTCTCGGGGACGACTGTAAAGTAATAATAAAACATTGTTCAATTTTCAAGCATTTAAAAGGATTCAAGTCCTTACAAGTTCCTGTTCAGGATGAAACTTTGTGTTTCTAAACTTTTGGAGATTTTCAAATGTTAAGCTCTCCGTAGAGGAAGATCTAATAGTCCATCAAAGCTGATCTGGCCGGAAAGATCCCCTAGAATGCCAAAATATACTTTCCACCATGCATGACGCATACTAAGAAATTCAAAAGGATAGTTCAGTCAAGTGTGTCAATGTGGACTATTAGCGTGTGTAGTCGTGTGTGCGTGGATATACGTGTGTATATGTGTGTGGTAGCTGTTTAAGTAATGGTGGTGCCTGAAAATTTCCATCAGTCATCTGACTGTGACCTGGATGGAGGGGGTTAGTGGATGTCAATGGCTCCTTCGGATATCTCTCCTGGTCTCAGAATCAGATAAGTAATGTTAAAATCATTTAATGGCCACTGGCCACTGAGGCAGCTCTATAAACCATCTGACCACAGCGGCTGCCTCCTTCATCAGATCAAGAGGCGACATCTTATGATTATAATTAGAGGGTTCCCTGATGTTTATGCAATATTAGAGATCTGAAACATGGAAGGGATTTGAGTTCCGAGAAACATTTAGAAGATGCTGCACTATTCAGTACACCATAGACCACTTAGCAATATGTAAACAGTGGTCCCTAAGCACTTTTTGTTTCAATTTATAGATATTTATTGTTAGTATTTTTTTTAAATATTAAACATATAATTAAATCTTAAAGATATGTGTTTATCAATTTGTTTACCGCTTGTTAAAGAACAGAAACGGGATATTCTTCTTGACCAGCATTGTTTACGTTGTTTACAATTTTGACATCCAAGTTCCAACTACTACAACAACTCAATAATCGAGATGAAACAGTCATTGTGTGGCATTCCATTTTTCAAGAAACTATAGTCGTTTCACTTTTTTTATAAGCTTTTTAATTATTGTATTATGTTGTTTCAAAAGACGATGAGTAATTATGTGAAATAAACATTTCTCAGTATTGGCCGAACTAACTGTTTTTATGATTTTCCTTATAATCGAGGATCAAGCAATAATCCCCATTATGTTTAGACTTATTCCTATATTTCTGCATTTTCTTGATATTTTTTTTTTGCATTGCTGCATTTATTTGTTTATGTGTCTTTATTTAACTTAAAAAACTTTATGTATTTTTGTATTCAATTATTTGTTTATATTCGTAGTCTACAGAAATGAAAAAGATATCAGCATACATTTTCACGATCATCAGAAACATGTTAGTTTAGTGTCGTTTTTTTTATTGTGCATTGTTTAGGGCCTACAATATAGAGTATATAAGGGGTAGCATACAGTACAGTCAGTGCCAAAGTGATCTGGACCAACGCACCAAATGAAGGAGACCAGAACGGGTTTTTGTTTCAACAGCCTATAGTTTTATATAGCGTTATATAGTATATATTGAAAATATGCATAAGAGCATGCTTTATGATAAATACGGTTGTATTTAAGTCTAATCCAATATTCACAAATTCCGCGCTATGAGATCGAAGAGGATTTTAAAATATTATACAGATAACCAACTGTAATATATTTCTATTCTAAGTCATACATTATAAATGATGAAAATGCTGATTTGACAGCCACTTTCTCTTTCCATGGCAAGATTTGGGAGTATAACTCTGCTTTTCTTGTAGTAAAAGAGCAGCAGTGACCTTAACTGGAAATCCTAATTGTTTTTCCTGTCAGCGGCTTCACATTCAGTCTGTCTCCCCCCAGTTAGCCAGCTTTTCTGTGAGTCCCGTAGGGTCGGAACCCTTTTCCCACTTAAATTCACAGCAAACTAATGAAACATTACATCTCCCTCTCCGCCACTGACAAAGGCTATTTAATCTTCATTCACTCTATATTATTAAAGGCTTCTATATCTTGGAAAGTGTTGCTTACTGTTCTTTGATTACCACAGAGTACTTGGATCCAATCAGGGCCTAATTTGCGTTGGAGTTCTCCCCCTACTCGTACGCCTTTGAAAAAAGTTTATGTTTTGCTTGCTGTTTACTACAAAAATGTAGTAGTATATAAGTATATAATTCACATTCTCTATTCATGTTGATTAGGTTTATATGGTCAAAGAGGTTAAGATGTCCCCATCAAAAGAAATGTAAAAAAGTGATTTTATTTCTATAGAAAGCACATTAAATGTAAGTAAAATGTTTACTAAAATTTGGTTGAAATGCAATAAAATTAAACTGTAATCTTTTTCATTTTTTTTACAACAACAATTTAAAGCAGTATCATACTTATTGTTTTTATTCTTAAACTCTTTTTCGTCTTCGACCCAATATACAGTATATTACCGTTGAATTGAATCTTTTTTGATTCAGGTGTTTTTTGGAATTTGTGAAAACTATGGGCTGTCAAACGATTAATCGCAATAATCGCATCCATAAAAGGTTGTGTTTACATAGTAGGCCTATATGTCTGTGTACACAATGAAAAAATGTTGTATTCATAAACACATTCACATTTATATTTACCAATCATTTAAATAGTATATACATTTTTATATTTTTCTGAAATATAGGCATGGATGTGTATGTTTTTATTAATACGAAATAAATATGCACAGTACACAGACATATATGTACTGCATGTAAATATATGTGTTTGTATGTAAACAAAAACGTTTATTCCTGATGAAATTAATCGCGATTAATGGTTTGACGGCCCTAGTAAAAATGCTTTTTATGTAATGATGTCAGATTGAAAATTTATTTTGATGCTACTTAAATGGTATGTTAATATATGTCATTGGTTGACCTCAATTAAAATTAGACAACCATCAGACGGTGCTTTTTTAGTGCAAGATACCATCTGTCACCATGATAAGCCACAATAAGATAACACCGTTGTAAAAGGATCAAAAGAAAGTCGATTTTGATGAGCTATAACAAGAAACCGCAATAATGCTTTTGATCTGGCAATACCTCTGAGGGTCCGGAGGGGTAATCTCACAGGTTCCCGGGACCTTTCGAATAAATTACAATTTCACCATAGGATGCAGTTGCACAGATCTGAGTTGTACATTTGGTCCTCAGTCATTAGCACAGACAGGGTAAGACTCAAAGCAGTGCATCCGATTGAAACAAGAAAAACAGGAAAGCAATATTTTGGGTTATGTGTTTGTTGGCGGATCTCATCTTTTAATAGACCCCGTAAAGAGTTTGCTGAGATCATTGAGCAGGAAAATAACAAGCAAAGTGTGTGTAAATCACCACCGCTGCTAACGCACCGGCATCTCACACTTTTTTCCTTCCTTTAGTATTTTATCTCACATTCTCACAAGCAATGGTTTACGGTGAATGCAGCACTAAAAGACGAGCTAAATTGGATCCCAGGACAGTTGCGTCTTTGAAGCCGCGAGGATGCAACAAGTCTTCTGAACTTTGCGAGTTTTTGGGTCAGCCTGCCGTACAGCCGATATTTCCAACAAAAGACTGTCTTCAGGGACGCTGGCGTATCAGCCAACAGGCCTTATTTGCGTCTCGCCCGCGTCTTAGTAATAGTTTTGTTGTTGGCGCGCAAGCATGAAAACACAACTGCGTCTTTCATTAGTCGTGACGTGAGAAGACTTTTGCATCCTCCTCTAAAAAAGTGAAAGTTGGAGTATGCATGCTTTGATGTTCATAAACTTTATATCCCTACCTGTTCAGTTGTTGTTTGTCTCACGAAGGCGAATTGATGCACCTTAATCTTAACGTTAGGAGAAATGTCACTCGTCGCAATAAAACGACACCTATCACGGATTATAAAGCACGTCTGTTTGATTCTGCTGGTCATTTGTCATACGGAATTCATCAATATGATTTCCACTTTCAGAGTTATGCATCACAGTGTAAATAGTGTGTGATCACGCTAATGGTTCCAACAGTTCTCAATGACCATAAATTACCACTCATTAGGAATCATATTTGAATAATATTGTAATCATGGTGAACTCTGCAAGACTTGATTATGAACTATCAATAATAAAATATGTTTTAAAGCCTAATAATATCCTGAGAATCTGTTTTATTGTACCGCCTTTAAATTAAATACAATACAGATTTGACTAATTTGCAATTGCAGCGCAGGCTTGAGATTTCTTTAAAACTGTGCTTGAGTTTTTTAAACCCCAAAATATATTATATTTTGGCAGTAAATTTTACGCAAACCACTTAACATAAAGAAAGTTTTGGCCTTGAGTTAAAATATATAAAATAAAATACAAAATGTAGATAATGTTTTTATTAAGCCACAATCTTTCTGGGAGAATGTCCTTTGGACAAATGAGTCCAAACTGGAGTTTTTAGCAAGTCACATCAGCTCTATGTCCACAGATGAGAATATCAAGCTTTCAAAGAAGTGAACACTACACCTAAAGTGAAACGAGGCTCGATTAGGTTTTGGGGATGCTTTGCTGCATCTGGCACAGGGCGCCTTGAATTTGTGGAGGACACAATGGAATCTCAAGATCATCAAGGCATTCTGGAGCGAAACTTTTTGTCTGCAGTGTCTCTAGATGCTGGATACCAAATTTCCTGCAAATCGTCACGGAGAGGTTAGAAAAAGTAGGTTTTAGAAAAATTCAAAATGGCAGGAAAATGTTCATGACGGAAAATGAGGTCATATTATAAAATCGGCATGAGCCAAGTCTTCAGATGAAAACAAATATTTAGTTTCTATGATGTATGGTTTAGAAGTTATAGGCAAAAATGTATGTAAAAGTATGGACTGTTGGTGGCGCTATGGAGTTTGGGTCAGAAAACCCTTATTTGCTATGGAAACAGTTCAGACCGTGCCAACTTTCCCATATACGATTCTATGGTCTGCCATAGATTTCCATGGCAGAAGAAGGGGAAGAATTATAATAGGAACGCTAATGGAAGCAATAGGTGTCTACGTCACTTTGTGGCTTGACCCCTAACACGCAGGTTGTCATGTCGCATCGTGCATGTCGTGTCCAGTGTAGCCACGGTGTGACAGTTGAAGGGGAGTAGTTAACGGATGCTTCGCCAAACCGTCTAACTTGTGTCATTTGAGATGGATAGTCACTAGAGGCCCTAAGTGCACCTTCTGATTTTTAACTGAAGGTTATGAGGGCACATGAATTTTAAAAAGAGAATGACCCACATTGATAAGCTACAGTATTTACAATAAATACTGCAATATTTAATGAAAACATTTTTATTGTAATTTTTATTTCACTGGGACTTTAAAAAAACGCTTTTAAAACTTTTTACATAAGACTTTACATAAATATCTGAGCTATCAGTACGGTAAAACCTTTGGTAAAAGTACATTTTTTTGTCTAAAGGTTAACATCTGCATGGAATTGTCCATTTGCTTATAAACACTTGATAAGTCTTCTATTTATATTGTATTTAACACATTTGATCTGCACTATACATGTAAGATTGCAAGTTGTCAATACATTAAATTTCTGTTTGCATGTATCTTGCGCTCCACTTGCAGTGGCCTTTTGTCGTTGCAGCTGCGAGTATCCGGACTAAAATACATCTCTGCCCTACAGGGCTGTTGCATAACCCTAATAACCCACTGTTATTAGTTTGTTGTATATAGTATACAGTAGTTTGTTGTATACAGTATGTGGCCTTGAGAGGTCTCCAATTCTCTAGATCATTACAGCAAGCCAATTTGTTCTCATGCGCGTGCTAAAGAAGATTCCTGTATATTATTTAGAACACCAACTAGACGGAGTATCTCTCATGTTGTACTTCATCCTTTTGTAGGTCGACTCATTTTGTCTTGTTTCATAGCATTTTTGTTATCTGAAGATCAGCATGTTGTTGGTTAGTGTGTATAAAATGCAAGTAGCTATTTGAGGGAGTGAGACTTTCCCATAATGCATCTTTTTGCTCACTGGCAAATGCAATCAACCAGAAGTTTCACGTTTTTGTTGATTCTCTGATGTAGTACCTTGGGCATTATAATCAATTCTCATTACTGATCTTTGGGTAAAATTTTCAAATGCATGTTCTTCAAAATCCAATGTTCTTCAAAATATCTTTTGTTTTCTGCAAATGAAAGGAAGTCATGCTGGTTTGCAGGTGAGTAAATATTAAAATAATTTTCATTTATCCCTTTAAGTTTTACAAAATAAACTAGTCTGATATGTCTGGAAAGTTTGAACACACTTTTAGTGCAGTTAAAACCTCAGTGATACTCGCAAGCTCCATAAAGCCATTCCAACCAACAATTCCACGTAACAGAAGCCCAACTCACATAAAAGACGTATTTTCATCTTCAACAGGAAACGCATCATTTAACACCTTATCCAGGACCTCCAGCTGCACATGGCCTCATTGTATCGAACCTCCAGTTCAATGGCTCCATACGTTACCTAACCTGAAAATATGCGTTATAAATAAATTATAAAGGAAGCATTGTGATATCTCACACACTCAGCTGTACATCTCAACTGCAGCTGTCGACACTAATGGGTTATCATTCTGAAAGCAAAGGGTTCAGGTGAATGAATTATTGGCATTGAGAGATGTTTTGATATGTTACGTTCCCTCGCAGGAATTTTAAGGTTGCAGAAATGGCATATAATAACTCTTTTCGAATTTGGGTAATAAACAGTGTGGTTAACTTACTTGTTTTGAGTTTTATGTGGCAATAAAAATCGCTTGGCCTTCAGTCCACAATGGACCAACTTCTTAAGTTTACATATATGTCACTTGCACATCCTTACAGAGTTACTGAAACATTTCATTTGTTTGTATATTTATAAAATAATGTTTTTAGATACACGCAGTCAAAGGGCAAGAATATTTTAAAATTACATCAAAAACCATCTGAATGAAAAGTAGGACGTGAATTTCTTGCATTTCTTATGATCACCTATGGCTTTTAGCACAGCAGTACTCAAGCTAGCACGACTCCACAGGTTTCTGCAAAACCTTATGATCCATGTTCACCCAGCATGACTTGAGACTGTTCCAAAGAGCATCCTGTGTGCTTCAATATATGAAAAGCTGACCTTTCATACCAAGTTATCCACATGGTCAATGTCATGTAATATGCGTGTTTCATTAATGACTTAGAAAAATCGCATGATCTTTAATATTTCATTTATTAATTATTAGATTATTTAATACACACACATGCACAAACGCACGCACACACACACAAAAGTGAAAATCTTTATATAAACATCTCTATGGTACATAGATTAGCATATATGAACATTTTACATGTTTTTTGTAGCTTTTTCCTGTTTTAAAGGCGTGATTTGCCGGAAATACTATACGAGTTTTTCTTTGTCTTTGATGTGTTATAAGTTGCCCATGCATGTATTAGACACGTAAAATAGCAAATGTAACTGCAAGTAAGGTGGGCGGTCTTTTAAATCTCATTGTACAGGTCCATCGCGGGCGCAGCCATGTTGAGGAGACGATGTGTGTTTCGTTTGCGAATTGAAAGCCTCTATGTTTGCCCTTCCAAAGGATGAGGTCACTAAAAACAAATGGTTACATTTTATGTACAATACTGTTCCAGAAAAGTACAGTCCGAATATTCAAGTGTGTGTAGTGCATTTCACGAATGATTGCTTCACAAATCTGGGAGAGATCAAGACCGGCTATGCACGGAAGCTTTTGTTAAAAAGTGGGGCAATTCCAACTGTTAAAACTCTGCAAGGACTGTCTGGCGCCTGTAAGTATATTTTCATTGTAAAAGACTTTGTTGCGCACTCACGCGAGTTGAGTTTGATGTTGTTGTTTCTTTGTGTGATCTGCAAATGCAAACACGCGCTCAACGTGGAAAAAAAGACAACATAAGTCCTAATAATCAGTAATTATACAACAAATGTGGTGTTTATAATGGAGTTTATTGTCTTCGTTGAGTCGCGACGAGACATGGCGTAACACTGGTTGATCAAGAAGGGCCGAAGCACTCGCAGTTTTTATTATGTTACCATTCCGTGCTGTAATTTTACACGTTCTTGTGATGACATGAGACAATCAGCATTGTGATGACATCATAATTCCCGTGTCTTCAGGGTGATAAGTCACATGACATGAACAGATCAGGTGATTGGCTAAAAAACATCTCTGTCCAAAAATGCGTGCCAAGCGAGTCACATACTTATGACTCGTTGTAACAGCCAAGTAACTGTCTTTGAGACAAATGGAAATGCTAACACATACTTTTTTGGGTGTATTATTAAGTTTCTTGGTTTAACCTTTATTCCTGTGTATTGATAACCCCTGTCCATAGCCTGGTATTATTTATTGTTTTAAGTTTTTGTGTGTTATTTTTATTCTTCGACAGTTTGTAGTTTGTTTCTATTGTCCTGTTTTCCACCAAGTAAAACACGGGTATTTACACTTAGATCTTTAATTTATTGCTATACAGTAATACAAAAATCTATATACCATCTGCTTCAAATATGTTATTTGGCATATAATATTAAGAACGGACCTCAAAGCATTCGCTTCCTGCCCTTGCCCTTTTTTCTTGTCTATTGAGCGACCTGTCGACCTCTCGCACACTGATGATGCAGCAAAGCATCTATCAAATCCTCAAAGGTCACCAGGCTTAGATCCCTCAGGTCATACCTGCCTTCCTCACAGTGGTCTCCTGCCGCTTGGCATTGTGCCCTGCTGCCTCACAGCTTGAATATGAGGTGACAGATTTTCAATAGGGACCATCACCTTTTCCTGAACTGTTGAATATACATTAGGCTGGCACGGCTCCTGCAGGCGAGCAAAATATCTCATCCAGTGTTCCTTGTGTCCTAAGCCATAAGAGCCAGTGTCCACTTTACTGACGGACCGGAGACGTGTCCTTTGAATTTGGCACGTGAGACGCACTCAGTCTAATGGTTAGGATAATTCTAGATGTTAAATGGAGCACATTGGTAGAGACTCTTATTAAAGTCTTTGTACCTACCAAGCAGCAACCTTCCGATCTCTTTTGTGAAGCCAACACGGAAGTGACTTAAACATTAATCGACTGGCCGCTAGAGAAAACAGAGCAGAATCTTATTGAGCCCCATGTTAAAAACATGTTTACAAATTAGGTGCATGATAACTTGAGTGGCAAGTGGTTACCGCCACCAGGTTCCTCAGCTCCTACAACATCCCGCCTCTTTGCGCATTTTCGATTATCTGGGAGTGACGCGCTGCTAAGATGGTGACGGCCGGCTCCGCCCACTTTAAGCTTCAAAACATCATATCAGGAGTGACAAAGTCATCCAACAGCAATGTGAGTGACTGACAGCATGACAAGACACATGAATACCACTGTTGTGACCCTACTTATGGTAAAGACACAGTATAAGTCTTTAAAAGCTGTAAGTGTAAAAGTATTTGAATGAAAGTTATTAGACCCATTATATTCAATAAAATGAACATTGTCATCATTCATCTTCGTGTCATTCCAGACACATTGTCGTTGATGTTTTCTGGAACCATTGAAGATATATTTTATATCCAAATGTTTATATCCAAATTATCAAATAAATTTAAATGTGGATAATAATTCCTTGTTTAAAATTGTTCACATTTGTGGTTGTCTGTGGAGCAGTATCCCCAGCTTAGTCTAGGTTCCTATTAATGTTTATCACGTATGTGCGGTTCATATTTTCTTGTCAACATTTTGTATAGTTTTTTTAAACAAAGAAAAATCAACATTACACAGGTTTCAAATGAGAGTATTATATATAAATAGTGAGGGTTTTGTGAGCTGTTTCTTTTACAACCCAATCAGTTTGTGACAGCGAAATACAGCTTAACTAAAGAGACACTTGGGAAACCTTATTGATAGTTAGAACACATGGTAGATGGACCCTCAGGGTTGTGCAGAATGGGGGAAAGCTTTACAAGGTTATTAAGTGAGTAAATAAGCTTTGACTATAAGTTTCGGTTGTCTATAATGACTAATCGCCCAAAATTCTACAGTAAAGCAGTTTTTGCGGCCATTGAACTATATTGCATACGTGTATACCTTTTCCTCAGCAAAAACAGTGTGTCCATATTTCTTCATATTGACAAACTCTGATTTCTCGTATCAGCAGAGGCAACTCCAGTTCTGGGATTATAAGTCAAAATACACCTCCCGCCTCCAAATTGATTTTCATGGAAACTGCAGCACATTGACAAAGGCAGACTAAAAGCTTGCAGGAATCCAATACTGCCGTCTTAGTAAGCGGTGCCCTTTGCTCAGTAGGTGATAACACAATTATGCCAAATCATCTTTATCAGAGTGGCCAGAGGCGGCTAACCAGGTGACCGACAGCATGTATGAACAAATAAGCCGCTGCGTGGGCCGGCGCTACGGTGACCGGTGTAAGCAGTGTTACCCGGGAGATTTACGAAGCATCGAGCAAGTGTAGGAGGAGAGGACTAAAGCTGTGAAGGCCCCCACTGTACTACTTAAGGTGAGCAAGTGTATTAGCAGTGCACGTGTGTGAGGGAGTGAACACGGTTGTGGGGGTCCGTTGACTGGAGACTGTGAGATTTATTTGCAGAGTCAGCAAATTTAAACTACTTAGTTTATTAGACTCAGAATTCGCCCTGTCTGTGATTTTCGAAAGATGCCGGTTTGTCATGAAATTAGCTGATGGTCTATTTTTAGTTACAAAGCTAAGGTTATTGGCCACCCTGACACAAAGAAAATATCCTCATTGTCCTTCTGAAACCTCATACAGTTTGTCCAAATTTGCTGTTTTTAAGGACAGCAGCGATATACAGTATTTTGCTGTATATTAAATGTCGATATATAAAGTCATTTAATTGTATTAAAAAATATGTTCATAAAAGAATAATCAACAAATTTCAATATATTGAATAATACATTAGGAATTGCCGCTTTTTATATGTTAAAAAGCAAAAACACTGTATTCCAATACGGAAATGTTTTATTTAATATATTGCATTATATTTTATAGTATTTTGCCAGATGTTTTTGTTTCATAAGGGCAAATACGCTTTATTTTTCTTAATCTGCTCATATTTATATATTCAGTTATAAACATGCATCTTTGCGACCTGTGAAGTTTGAGGCGGGAATAATTTCTAAGTGAATAAACATTGGATTCTGCGTTATTTACATAAATCGGTTGAATACCTTTTGCATGTAACAATTTATCCAGGAGGATTCAGTGGTGAATACGTGCAAAAAGCAAGAGACAAACAGAGAATAGAAAGCAGGGAGAAGAGTGAATTACAACATTTTAATGCAATTCCAATGTGGCATCAACGCAACATGACAATACGAGTCTCACGAAACACATATAATAAATTAATCAAAGTAAAAAACACAGGAACTGATGCCGTTTGTGTCCTGCTACTTCTTCGGGTTAATGATATAAATATCCCTGAAATTGAATACAGATAGAAGATATGAGACTACTCTGGATTAAGATTACTTGGAATACTGTCCATGAGTCCTATATTATATTCTTTCTATCGATAATCATTATCAATGATATACAGTATATTCACTATCAATTATATTGTATACAGGAAAAATATATATTTATTAAATCACTTTTTTAGAGAAGCTATATATATATATATATATAGCTATACCAGCTATATTGCAGTTGTGTGTGCTGTTTGCAGTTCACTGCATGGAAAATGTTGCCTGTGGATAAATTGGCTCATTTTAAATAAAGTAACCGATTAAACCAAGCGTGACATGTTTTGTTCAAATTGCTGTTTGCATGCTGTGGAACGTATTGCAAACACTAGTCTTTTCAGTTTACAGCATTCACAAAGTGTTGCGTTTGAGTTCTGAATGTTGAGACCCAGAATTGAAATTCTTGTTGGTTAAATTGCTGAAATGAACTGGTTTGAAATTGTGTGGTTGGCTATTTTGTTGCAGTTTTTCTAAACTTGCACTACCGTTCAAAAGTTTAGGGTCGCTTGTTTGAAATGTTTTTTTTATTTTATCTCAAAAACACTTTGAAAGCATATATCTACATGTGTTTGAAATGAATAATGTTATAACTATATGAAAATATAACGGTGCAAACATTTTTTTCAGTACTAGTAAAAAACAGTTTGGTGTCGTGGAGAAAATTTGAGTCTTTTCCAACTCAACATTTGGCGAAAAAAGTTATCATATTTGCATATGACCAGTTACATTTAAGTGTTGATTAAGTTCTGTTTGTTGTGAATTTACATTTCAACAGTTTAGCAACTTCTCTGGTCCAGAAGAGGGTTATTTTACATTCTGGTGTCTTTATACCCCATACAAATTCCACACTCCCAGACAAAACAAGCATGTTATTAATCGGTTTGGCTGCGCTTGTGATCTCACGCATTGCTTCACGCTGCGATTAATAATTCATGAGATTGTGAACTATAGGAAACTTTCATTGTGGGCTTTTCCATGTTTTTTCTTCTCAATCGTTCTTTTTTTGTGTACTAAGCACTGGTTTATTTCCCAGCTGGGTGTCTCTATTCATTTTGAATGAAACTAATCTCAGGGAACCCCATAGATCCCGGTGTATTTGTGAGGCTTAATAATCCGATGTCATGCCTGTAGCGCATGCTAAACATCATAAATGTGATCTGTGTAACGCTGTGAATAGTAAAGCAGCTTTCAGTTAATGCATGAAAGATAATTTCACCCATGTAACAAACACGGCACAGACAAAATGTTCATATCAGTGTTAATAATCAACCCTGTGGAAATATTTGACAATTTAATTTCAGTCTATCAGATTAAAACCGATAATTAAACAAATCATAGCCTCACCTTTGTCAGGAAGGCAGTGTTATTGCAAGGTGCATTTTATGAATTGACAATGATGGGCCAAAATGCTGCCATGCAACGTTTCCGTAATGAAAATGAAGATTTGTAGTGTCACAGTGCAGTTCAGATGATTTCGATTTTTTTTCCAAAAATATATTGTTGAAGCCCTCCAGTCACCATTGATGACGACACATTGATAACTTCAAATCTCATTGGTTCTTGTGTGTCTCATGATTGGTTGTCATATTTTGTCCGACTGCTGGAATGGTCTGGCTTTTGGCTGCCTACATTCTCATAAACAATGCATGTAACTCAGACTTTGAAGGCCATGCCTGTATCTAGCTGTCTCCAGCGTTCAATCAGGAAGATTTATGCATGCACACCACTGGATGTGGAGCTGAAGTGAGACATGCTAGGAATTCTTCCCTGTTTTGCTGTTATAAATATTGGAGCGTTTTGATGGATTACAGGAAAGGTATTAGCCATGCGTCGGTTAAAATAATAAATTACATGAAGATTAGAAAAATAGAAACATCAAATGGTTGGTTTATTGTTTTCTCACCAAGCTGCTCACCGAGCTCATGGTTTTACTATTTGTTTTGTTTAACGGTAAATATGAATTTGCTTCATTATTGTGAGAAACACCAGAAGAGATTAAACCAGTGACATATTGATATTTTCATATCGTGTTTATCAACTGAAAGATGACGCGCTGTAAACAAAGCCTGTTCTCGTGGGAAAATCGTGACTGTGAATACATTTTGGACAACTCAAAATATGTCCCTGCTGGTTAAAATTTCAGCAATTTCCAGGTAAAATTTTTCTGTGTTCTGTTGCCCACACAATGGGATTCTATAGATTTTTGTTGCATTATTTTCAGAATACAATAAAAAAAAAAGTTTATCCGTAGCTCTGTAGAATATGCAACAATCTCTAATCTAATTTGTCCATTTTTGAATGATCTGGTTTTGCATGTTAGGTTTAAGGGTGGGGCTTTATTGTAATTTTTTTCTAAAAATCATGTGCGTATGATTCATAGAAATGTATACGAAATTGTCACCTTGAAAAATAGATACGTTTTCCTGTGAGATTAGGTTGGAGCATGACAATGCCAACGTGCAGAATATAATCCAAATGTACTGTAAATGCGATTGTCCATAAATGCATAAAATAAATATCTTGCTTTTTGTCATTTTTTTAAATACCCAAGTAAATCAATGTGCACTAAAATACACTTTATTTAATTATACTTAGGACACTTCTATAAGTACACTTAAAGTGTTTTCACACATTAGGCTTGTACTTCATATAAAAAAAGTAGTCCTAGTCTTTAGAACTTCTATTCATGGTTTCTCAAAATAGTTGAGTACATTTAGATCTTCTTAAGCTTATCTTAAAGTACTTAAGGAATAGTTCACCCAAAAATGAAAATGATGTCATCATTTAATCACCCTCTTGTCATTTCAAACCTGTATACCCTATATTACACCCCAGGCAATGCAAGTTATTTTCAGCCCTACGCAGTTATTCCCATCCTGCGTCATATGTTGTTTAAAAAACAAATGCATTTGCGCCCATTTGTGCGCCCATGGGTCTAAAAAAGAGGTGTGTTCAGACATTGCTATTTTGAGGAACTAAAAATAAACTGCACCGACATACCAACTCAAACCTGTTCTAAAGTCAATGGCGCAAATTATTGTTGGTTATTTTAAGAGCGCAATAGTGATATGCGACTATGGACGCACATTCTGCTTATTACACACAGAGGGACACGCAGCAGTACACAAACATGCCAAATATAAAAAATGAACGGACTATAATGTAAAATATTAGTGCATGAAAGATACAAAATTTGCCATGGCGCGAACACAACTGTCCTTAAAGGGAATGGGAGATGAGACTATGCCTGGTAGACATTTTTTTTACCTGCAAGTTCTTGTTTTGGGTTCAAACTAATAAGTTTAGCTTGCCCAGTGCCATTGTTGAAGCCAACATTCACTGGCAAGGGCACACCATCTCAAGGCGGGTAGAAAATTATATTAGTGGAGTGTGCTCAGCTGCAAAATGAACAGATGTCTGGCCTTTTATGAAAAGATGAGGCCAGTTACGCAAGCTACAATTTCTTCTGTTGCTGTTTACATTCTCAGGAAGAAAAGGCGACATGCACTTTGTTCACACAACAGAGGGAACACCCCCCCCCACAAGTCAATTTCTAACGTGATCCAATACCTCAACCGCCTTCACAAATAATTCCAGGTCGTCTTTGTGCACCTTCCTCTGAGGATTTCGGAGCATCTGGCGCGTCTTGCATTAATTTGAACACGGCGAAGCAGACAGATAAAACAGTGAGAGTGTGATGGCGCGTTTATCTCGTGATAGATAGTGTACAAAGCCTCATGGGACGGGAAGCCTAGACACCCTTCACTATTGTTGAGACCTTCACTATCACTTAGATTCTAATCCAAAAACGGTTCCCCGTCCTGAAAGCTCATTATGATATGATACTCATAAGCTATTGCGCACTTTGACACCTTGTCAAAGATTTTTTTAAATCACATGTTGACAACAACATCGCTTTTTCTCCCTGTTAGGAAGCTGAAAGACGTCCACGCCGTTCAGCCAGTTTAGTCTTTGACGCTTGTCCTGTATCGATGGCTTCAGTTTACAGCGTTCCCGACCTGCTTTTTCTGGAAAAGTCCTACTTATATAATTGAACTTAAGGTTGCCTTTCATTATGTGCTTGTCGAACAGCAATCTAACACTTTGCCATCTGTTTATTTTAGCGTTAATCATATTCATTCTCCAGCATAATTCCAGATGGCTTCCATAATTGTGTAGTTTCTTATACAGCTGTGTTATGGGCAGTTTAGAAGGCAATCCAAACCCAGAAGATGGAACGCCGTGGCAAGTGTAATGGGAAAATGGCTTTTTTTCTCAAGCTCGGTTTCAAGATTTCACCAGGCATCAGCCAAGCAGTTTAATAGCGTCATGTGCAAGGAAGTCACTTGGGTTTGCCGGCGAAATTACTTGGAAAACAGAGGGTGTCAAATGGTATATGAACCACCACGAGAAAATTCAGTCAAGCCCATGAACATATAAAGTAACTTTTCACTCCAGGCAAACATTTGAAAAACTTCAGGTTTGGGGGACAAACATAATCAAAGGTCAAATTCTGTTTTCAGTCACTGCCAGCGCTTTAAGTGGTCCAGTACGCACTCTTTTTTAATCTTTTGCGTACCTTCATTTCTTCTTGCGTACCTGCATTGTATGGGGGATTCGCTAGAGCCACGACCTTAGCATTAGCTATTAGGTTGTATTTGGCTAAAGACTGCAGGCTTTCCATCTAGCGTCTTTGGCGCGGAGCTACCCATTTGTTACACATTGACCAATCAAACAGGATTTACGTAACTCCAGCCAATAAAATATCAGGGGCCATGCAACATTTCAGCCAATAAAACAAAGAAATATAGAATGTCAGCCAATAAAAATAAAGAAGACAAACATAACAAACCCAACTGTGTTGCAATAAAAATTATCAATTTTTAAAAATGCAAACTACTTATCTTTTATGAATTCTGCTGTTGTTATTGAAAACTTACATTATGTAATGTGTGTTCGACTTGACATGCATAACATATACATTTATAGCATATAAGGCATACAATTTTACAGTGTATATAGTGAATTTAACAGAATAATTCAACAAATACTGTTTTTCTTTCTAGATATTTCAAATGTGGTAATAATTTGCATATGGTTTTGTATGTTTTATAGGTAAAATATCCTCAGATTTTTACATAAAATTTGAAGGTATTTACAACCACATATTTTAGCCAACATCAACACGAAGCCAGAGCTTTCCCCATCCGATCGTTTTTTTATTTTCATGGCGTCGTCTCAAGAAATATATATGTACACACGAAACCACTGAAACTTATTCGAAACGATGACAAATCCGTGCCAAATCCGTAATTTACATTGAAATGTGGCCATTTAGCAGCACTTTTATCCAAAGCGATTTACAAAGAGATCAGGGAGCAATAACAGTATGTCATACAGGAGCAATAATACAATAGGTGCTAATACCAAGTTATTAGTTTCAACAAAAGTTAGATCACTACCTGTAGAGAGAAAGAGTGTGGGTTAGTGAACTTATTATATATTTTTTTTGTTTTCATTTGTCTGTCAAGTATTCACAAAAGAGAGTAGTTTTTTTAATCCACAAAGACACACTAAAAACGAAGAAGATGACTTGGACCATGCGCAATAACTCTCTGGGGTGATGACATCATTGTTTCAGAAAAATATACAGATCAGCTGGACACACGCGAAAACGCAAGGGTGGCGTTTTTAGATTTATCCACTCTGTGACCCGATTTAAAAAACATCGGGTTCAGTCTCACCCTGAAATGCTTTTTGAACTGTATTGTAGTAGCTCCCATCTATTCAGCGCTCTCATCTGCTGCCATTTCCTCATAATTGAGTCCAAATCATCCATTTAAAAAAAATATATTTTGGAATTGCTATATATGATGCTTATTTGTCATTGTACGCTCACACAATCTGAGGAAATGTTTTTACAATTTGTATTTTGTGTTTCTATTTAAATATAAACTATATTTATTTCTGACACTGTGTTTCTATAAAAAGAAACCTTCAAGGTCACCCCTCCAGGCTATCTGTGAATTCCTGCAGTTTCCACTCTGATAACTTTGTGTTTTTAAATCAACATGTTTTCAGCTGGCTGCCGAGGTGTCTCAACAAATTTTCAGAAGCGCACTGGTCTGCGTTTGACATGACAATATGAGAATGCCCTCATTACGGCTCGGGCGTACATGTGGCAATATCGTCTGTTTGGAGAGAAATCACTTTAACAATGTGAAGTCACAGGCCACAGCTGTGCTGTCCACAGTCATGGAATTCTGCTCCTATTTGATTGTTTCCCTCACACCTTTCTAGCGGGTCGAGGGAGCCTTCGATGCAGATACCTGCTGCAACAATATGAAGTGATAATCCTCTACTCAACCAATCATAACGGTGACAGAACTCATAGCCAATCATAGCGGTGACAGGCAAGTTTATCCATATTCATCTCCTGACGCAAACGGTAACACCTCTCTCTCCGAGGTATGGTACGTGTTTAGATTTATGAAACCTTTCATTCGGTGTGCAGCCGACCCAAAGTCCTTCAGAAGCGTTGGCTCATTGCGCATTCTGACAGCCGCGGTCTATATAGCTACAGTCTGTTTAATGATATATTCATTATAGTGCCGAAGGAGTAATTACGTCGTACAAATGTTCCATTTAAGGACTTTATCTGCTGACTCGGTTGATACAAATCACATATGCGTTAACAAACTTCTGTTTTTTTGCAGTTACCTGCTTCCAAAGCTAAGATTAACTGCAACACCATGTAGCGTTATTGCTTGTCGGTCAAGACTCACTCTGCCAACGCATGTAGACACATTTGTGCTAATTGGCAGTCGCTGTGCTTACTGGCAAGTCCCAGATGTAAAAAGGTGGCCAACAGGGCGAGTTACCAGAGCACATCTGGTGTGGATGTTGCTCCCTCGCACCAAATGCCCGCAGGGCCACCTGGCCACTGATTACTTTCAAAAGGCCACAGGAGCATTACCTGGCCCCCGGCCATTTTCACTTTCAAGGCGTCTAGTGACAATGGTGTAGTGAACTCAGAAGGAGATTCTGTGAATAATAACCCACCGTGTGTCACTAGATATAATAAAGCACACGGAACTTGATGCAGGGATTCAGGCCCATGCGGCTGAACTATGGAGTCTGGTTGAGGGCGCGTGAAATGGAAACCCACCAATCACTGCGGTCTAATGGCTCCCGAGAGGCAGTTTCTGTCTTTGTTTGGTATTTAGCATAGTGGTAGGTTGAAAGTTGCATGCTATGTCTTTGAAAAGTGTATAATTGGAAGCAATGCAGCACGGGAAATAATGGGAAATAGGGAAAAATGGATCGGCTATGCTTGATTCCCATTCTCATCTCTCTGTAATGCTTCCAAAGCTTTTTCCTTTGTTTTATTCGGCGAAAGAAAAATGTTACATGACATTCTTGGTGGATTGAGCGCTTATCCTTGTGGTGTGCCATCCAAACATGCCGAATAATATGTCTCCCTGTCTGATATTCTTTGCTAGAATGGGTTAAGGTCCAGTTTACCCTGATTCAGCTCTTTTGTTGACTTTTTCTTGCAATTACCCAACCATGCTTTATGTGACTTTTTCAGTCAGTGAGGACAAGGGATAAAACCTGCTTACAGGACTAGTTTTTAAATCACTTTATTGTGTAATATCCCAAGAACTGTCAATACAATTGGCGTCACAGTAATGTAGTTACATTCTTCGACTCTTTGAGGGGAATAGAGATAGAAAGGATGAAAATGAAGCAAAACGAATCAAGGTGTTAAAAAACAAATACGATGGCCCAGTTTCACAGACAAAGCTTATCTTAAGCCAGGACTTTGCCTTAGTTAATCTTATCTATCTGTCTGTCTGTCTGTCTGTCTGTCTGTCTGCCTGTCTGTCTGTCTGTCTGTCTGTCTGTCTGTCTGTCTGTCTGTCTGTCTGTCTGTCTGTCTGTCTATCTATCTATCTATCTATCTATCTATCTATCTATCCAATCCATTTCCGTCTGTCACAAGCCCATCTATTTGTATTTCTGTCTGTTTGTCGGCATATGGATAAGTGGGCACCCTCTATCCATCTATTTATCTATTTTCATTCTTTCTTTTTTGTCAGTCTGTCTCTGTCATCTGTCCATCCATCCATCGATCCATCCATACATACATACATACATCCATCCACACACACACGCACGCACGCACGCACGCACACACACACACATCATTCTTTCTTTCTGGTCTATCTGTTCATCTACATCTCCTAACTTGTCAGTGTTTTTTCTCCTAACTTGTCACTTTTTAAATGCACCTATTTCTATTTTTGTCTGTCTGTCTTTTTGTGTTTCTATTAATCTTTCTGCCTGTCTGGCTGTGTGTCTGTTTGTCATCTTTATCTCCATCTCTCAGTTTTCTATCTATTTATCATTATATTTCTTTCTTTCTTGTCTGTCTCTCTGTCATTTGTCCCTCTATCTCACTAACGTTCTCTTTCTTTCTTTCTTTCTTTCTTTCTTTCTTTCTTTCTTTCTTTCTTTCTTTCTTTCTTTCTTTCTTTCTTTCTTTCTTTCTTTCTTTCTTTCTTTCTTTCTTTCTTTCTTTCTTTCTTTCTTTCTTTCTTTCTTTCTTTCTGCCATTTGTCCATCTATTTATCCGCCCACCAAACCATACCTCTATTCGTCTCCATTATTTATATATGAGAATGTAGTTTAAATAAAGATTTAGAGAACTATCCCTGCATTTAAAGTGAAAGTCATTGATGATGGTACACCAATGTACAGGTTTGTGCTTGTTTTGGAGCTAAGGATCTTGAATTATGTGTTTAGCTTAATTACAGAATGTCCCATCCTAACCTAATTTGTATACCATTAATGTTTCAGATTCACTGTCCTGCTTCTTTCTGTATGCTTTTGTTGAGCGGGTGAAGAGTTGACTGTTATTTGCTTAACAGTCTGACCTCCTCAACTGCTTCGTCAGCTGCTTGTGTAATCAGGTTTAACCCTTATATGGCTAAAACTTCTCTCAGGCCAAGCAGAGATGCAATATGGAGCTCAGGACAAATGCATTTGATTGTAGATTTCTGACACGTTTGTTAACTGTTATTTGGATCGAAGATTGGCAAGCTGATGGGTATTGACAATTTGTGGGAACCCTGGTGGTTTAATGATAAAATATAGATTTTTTATGAGAGTACGTAGATCACCGGTATACGTCTCAACTGACCAAAAAGCTCTTTGCTAACTTAAAATATTGCTGCCTATATATATATGTGTGTGTGTGTGTGTGTGTGTTTGTGTGTGTGTGTCAGTACTGAATGGTAAAAGTAGGGTTTATGTATATTATGTATTGTAGATAAGAGTGTCTCCACCTGTTTTGTACTGAGACAGTGATTGAAAAGAATGTTAAAAATTGTTATACAGAACAAATGTCATGACAGCATGTCTTCAAAATCCTGCTAGGCTGTGTAAAGTTTATCTCCATGGAAACAACTTCACTACTGTACTGATGAATGATGTGAATACAGATTGGACGTCCTGCTCCTTGAAAATTTAATCTAAATTATGACATCAAAAGTGACATGGCGAAAACCCCACCTAATAATAATAATAATAACTATCTATGCTGATCTATATTCTCTATTCTTGGAACTGTCAAAACAATGTTTGGATTTTTTTTATTTCAAAATGAATCCAAATTATTTAATCATATACAATAATGTATATAATAATAAATGATTAATCAAAGCAAGAATTATCATGTGATATTTGATTTAGAATGCTAAATTCTGTGTATTATGTCCATTTTGATAATCTTGAAGGCCTTGAAAACAGCAAAAGTAAATTTTACTGCACATCTGCATTCAGAAGCATGAATTAAATTGAGAACTTGTACTTTGTAGTCCACACCGAAGCCTCATATTCTGCATTCAGAGCAGATTTCCTCAAATTGCAACAAGTTTGCTGCACCAATTGAGCATGAAGGTAAAGTGGGATCTAAGAACTAATGCAACATATGTTCAGCTTTTATGCAACATATGTTCAGCCCAAGGAGTTTTTCAGATTTCTATTATTTTATCAATATTGTATGAATTTTGAAGGCAGAGGTGAGGGAACAGAGGTGTGTTTTTCTCATGTGGGGTTAAGTCATTACTACCACCAAGATTGTTGTTTTAGGTTTCAAATGTCAAATCTTATAACATAAATTTTGCACATTTGGTGACAACATAGTCGAGAAATATTTTTCTTTATTTTCGTGCCACTTTTTTATCATAGAAAGATTTGTTGAATTAAAAAACAGCATAATAAAAAAGCTATTAAAATGTAAACATGAGACAGTTCTTTAAAGAACCTTTGACTGAATGGTGCTTTGTAGATCAAAAAATGGTTCTTCTATGGCATATGAAGAACCTTTGAAGCACCTTTATTTTTAAGAGTGAATTGTTTTTCTTAATCATATACAAAACTGTTTACAATGAGAACAAGGAACATGTGCAAGAGAGTTTATTCTAATTTCATGTTCATTTCCAATTGGCTTAATTTTAAAACATGGCCGAAATGAGTCACACAGGAGTCTACACTGGAATCTATCAAATCACGGACGCTGAGGATTAACAAGCAAGGCAAGACAAAAATATGAGGTTGTGTGACGGAAGTAAATGGCCTTGTTAACACTGGGTCATTTTCACACAAAAACACAAGGATTAATGAAGTGGCAGCTGTGGTACTCCAAAGACTTTTCTAACCTCATTAGTACAAGCATATGGACCCAACCTATAAAACTAGCACTTAAGTCAATTAGAAAGAATGGAAATGAACTTACAATGTCCTTAAAAATGATAAATCAGTTAGGAGGACAAGTATCATCATCTACAATGTCATGGATAAATGAGAAAATTTGTTTTTAATAAAGTGTTATTACATAGCTATTACTGTGTAATTATATGGTAAAATAATTTTTAAGTAATGTAAAACTAATTCAACATTGTGAAGACCTTGTCCTTAGATTGCTGTGATACAGAACATCAAAAAACATTGTTATTACGCTCTCCATGTTTGTCAGATTTGAGTTTCATTTATTTTGGTCAGAATAGGAGAAATTGGTGTCCGGGAAGCATACTTACAGGCTATTGGTTGTACCCGAGAATTACATCAATTACTACCTGTAGTTCCTAAAAAAAGAGACATTTTATACTCATCTGAACTACTCACAAGATTTCCACTAAAAGGCCTTTTTAAGAATCAAGGTACATGTTTCGAGATAGTGAAGGTCCAGCTTCTGCCCACCAAAATCCTAAATTTGCTATGTGAGGAGCTTGAATGATTGCAGAGCCCCGTAAAAAAAGGTTGTGTGCTAATGGAGGAGTGAACTGTAAAATGGCCAGGATGGGGACATGGAAAGCTTTTAGGTATTTCCTATGGTTATAAGTATTTTATATGGTTATATGAGATGCCTGGTTGACTTGAAACTAGTCAACTGTTAAATTCTCAAGGTTTTATCATTTATGCTCAAACGTTTTAATGAGTCATAATGATCATACATATTTTGTGTATTTTAATTAGATTTTATATAGTCAGAGACCAAAAGAGAAAATGCATATTTTGAATGCAATGGCAAGTTATTTCTAGGTCATAAGTAACATAATTATATGAGGAATAATTACTCTTAATGTCTTTATAACAATTTGAGTAAAGGTTAATTGTTATTAATAAAATGTTATAATTGTACAGTTTTTCTTAGTCTCTTTGGTACATTTCTCAGATCAGGACTGGAATTCTCAAAATCATTGTGTCAGTTTTGCAAATCAAAAAATTAATTTCTCATTAAATAATTTTGTACATCCATGCAAATGATTGTGCAAAATTCTCTGCTGTTTCCTACATTATCAATTGCTTATGTCATGTTGATCAAAATGTATTATAATGGGTCTCTGTTAAATAGTCTCACCCCCCACAAGATCGAGGCATTAGTTCGTAGAATAAGTCTTTAGATGCAAAGTGGTTTAACAAGTTGTCATAATATGTTAAACATATTCTTTTACATTTCAATTAGACTTTTTTTCTAAATCTGTCCTGAATTGGTAAATTGCTCCTATCTTAATCTTGACTTTCTCTAACGAAGGTGCATCTCATGAACCATCAACTGGCAAGTATATATATAGCCGGAGGACAACACGTTACATCCTTTCAAGAATTTATAAATGACAATATTTCCAGGAATCCAGGAGTTTTATGGCACCAGCTAATCTAAGGAACATATGTTATCATAAAAAACAATATTTTCTGCTTCAACAGCCAAGTCCAAACAAAGCTGGTTTATTTTTTTAACCAACTGTACTGCATTAAACTTTAATGCCTATAAAAGCACATAGGTACTGCCAACTTGTATGCAATGTCCTAAACTTGAGCTAGTAAATTAAATATTAATTAAATTTCTGAAAGTACATAACACAAATGTTTTTCTAATTAACCATGCAATTTTACAGCCTTGACAAGTGTTTTCAGGAGACACTTTCCTCTAATGTCTGGGACCTTACTGGCTGGAGATGTACAGTAGTTTGTTTATCCAGTCTTACCATGGCCATTGGAGGTCATCGAGGTCCGGACCGCTGTAATTTTGCATATTTCAAAAATAATCTGTGAAGCTCTGCATTAATAATCAGTAGTTTAAAAGTCTGCTCTGAGTGTCTGTGTATATAAATCTGTCTACAATTATATACAGTTTACAAATTTGTTTATTGTCCATGGTGTCTCCGCACTGCATACCCGTAATGACACACTTGCATACCCGTTTTCACATAATGACACATTTAAGGAACCTAATATAGTGGGGAGTTGCTTACGGGAACAATTTCGGTTTTCCCATTGTTAACTTCAGTCTTTTAAAATAATTTCCCATAAACAAAATTGTTGATAGCGAAAAAGCTTGATGCTAATGCAACGGAGACCAGCGAGAGAGAGCTGTGCAAGTAAACCTGACTCCCCGACTTCAAAGGTTGCTCATGCGACAGATGCTAAGCCTCCTTGTTAGAGCGCTCATTTTCCCATACTGAACAGATGCAAAAGTACAGCATGAGTTTGTGTTTTCAGACCAGTTTAAATGCATCACAATCATGAATTAGGTTACTATGTTGCATGTACAGTAGCTCTGTTTTCTTGCAGCAATTATCAATGTTAATGATTACACTGACAAATAAGGAAATTGTTAAAACTTAAACTTGAAATTTATACTGGGGCACTTGCCCCACTTAAAGGGGTCTAGCAACCACCATGATCTTAACTATTCGTGAAATGCGTCTTCTGATTTTA
Source organism: Barbatula barbatula (assembly GCF_947034865.1). Classification (NCBI taxonomy): domain Eukaryota; kingdom Metazoa; phylum Chordata; class Actinopteri; order Cypriniformes; family Nemacheilidae; genus Barbatula; species Barbatula barbatula. Next base: position 6,067,962 of record NC_136771.1, on the reverse strand, counting down.
TTTTATTAAGAGCGAAAACCTCTTTACTCTCCAATAGCTGGCGAGTAAACAATTAGAGAGTGATCTATAAATTTAAAAGAATCTTCTAGAATCCATTCAAATCACAGATCCCCAAGTGATTTCAGACGCCACTGTATCTATTTTTCGTTTTATGTATACATGACATCTCGCCTTAATTGTTTACTTGTGTTTTTGTGGATCGCACACATTCAGCAAACAAGAGGCCGGGTTGCGGTGAGGGCAGAGGATAATATTAAATTTACAGCCAACTGAAATAGAATTAGCAGCCGCGCTTTGTTGAATGGTGTAGAATATTCAAAGCTAATCCTTTTGCAGCAGTTTGATTTGTGCAACTATTCGGCTAATAAATACAAGTAACACTGTCAGACTGAGACGGAAAGATAGACAGGTAGACAGAGAAGGAGAGATACAGATACAGATTTATTTCTGCTTCTGGGAGGGCATTTATTTCCTTGGAAGACTCTCAGCATGGAGTCTAAAGAATACATTCTTTCAATAAAAACTAACGTAAACAAATCTTTGTAAAGTGTTACCAAAATAGTTTATTAACTTAAAGATGACGATTTTTTCAATGTTCTGCTAAAGAATCAATTTGATCAATGTGCTTGTCATTCTGGCAAAGGTCATGTAGATTACAATGTCGATTGTACATGAAATGCTTACTTACAGGTCCACAGAACTAGAGTGACAACCGTAGATTTGCCAACAGACTTCAATCGTGAAATTCTAAGATACTGGAGGACAAACAGATGCTTTCTACCAACTGTGTTTCCTACATGTGAAGTCAAGGCCCATTAACTTGCTTGACAGGTGCGTAAAGATTCACATAATCTTGTTTGCCATTCTCATGAATGTCTTGGGACAATCTTGTACGTTATCATAATGTGTAATAAACTGGAGATGCACCATTACAAAATGTCATCACCGATACCGATTATTCAAAGTGATATCTGCCGGTGCCGGTTAATATTTCTTAATTTTCTGATTGTTATTAGTTAATATAATGACTATTAATATTGAACATCAAACTGGTATTTTCTATACATAGAGCACAAATTCAGTCCTCTTTTGATTGACAGGATATATCGGCCCTGATCATCGACTGTTTTTAAATTATCGTCTGATAGCCGATAGCCGTTAGTGTGGAAAATGTTAGGACTCTGTCCTTCCTGTCTCGAGCTTTCTAGCTCCCTGGGCAGAGTCATGACATTGCCACGTCTTTCGGGTTTCTGTTGTGTTATGTGTGGAGACATGTGGCTTTATGTTGTTACTTAATGCCACGTGTCTTCCTGTTATGTCTCTCAGCCCCACCCTCCTATCTCCTGTAATTTCATTAGGGTTTCATTCCCATCGTCTGTTTTGTAATTCACCTCGTTAGGGTTTCATTCCCATCAGCTGTCACCACTCTCCCCATGTAAACACTCCTCGTTAGTGTCTCCCTTTATATGGTCTCAGTTTCTCTCCGTTCAGTGTTGGTGCATTGTCTTTGTCTTTATCTATTGTCTACTGTTCACTGTTCATGCGTAACACGGATGTCTTGTCGTTGGATTACATGTTGTTCCTGTTCCAGTTTGTAGACTTATTATTTCTCTTTTATATAGACCTTGTTTTTTACCCTCGTGGAAAGTGTTTGTTTCTAGTGTTTGTTGGCTAGTGTGTTTTTGTTCTTGTTTTTCCCCATTGCGGGTGTTTTATTTAATAAACGTTTATATTTAACCTTCGTCTGCCTGCATCTGGGTTCTGTCCAAAGCCATTTTGTGACAGAATGCACCAACCCATAAGAACCCAGCAGGCGGCGATTTTCCCCGCAAGGCCTCGCCAGCCTGGTTCCCTCTCCAGCATTCGCCAGGGGAACTTGGACCGGGACGAGTACCTGGACAGGTTCCTGGAAGCCGCAGTGGAGGAACTCTTCGGGGAGGAAGAGGTGACGGCGGCGTTCAACAGCGGACTGAGGGTCCCCCTATCGCCTGCGGAGATGAGGAGGCTGAGACCGCTTGGCTTCGAGGGTGTGCTCCAGTTCGCCATGAGCCGACCGGAGCCCAGTGTCTCCGTCTGTCCGAGGTTGTCTTTTCCGTTGGGCCCCATCCCCGAGGATCACACCCTGGAGCTTGGGGTGGTGACCACCACCGCACCATCAGCCTCGGACCCTGCAACCTCTTCACCACCTACCAGTCTTCAGGGCAAGCGTGGAAGGAGAGAGTCCTGGGGGTCCTCTTCGGAGGCCTCCAACGCGGAGCCAGCCCCGTCCTTCACCTCCTTCCTCCAGCCGACTACCAGGAGATTGGCTCGGCAGAAGAGGAAGAGGCAACGGAGGGGGGCACGTAACCCAGCCCAGCCGGCGCTCCTGCCGGTTCTCCAGCCGGGTTCACAGCCAGCGATCCAGCAGGCGTCCACACCTGCCTCTCCGCAGGCGTCCACACCTGCCTCTCCGCAGGCGTCAGGACCTGCCTCTCCGCAGGCGTCAGGACCTGCCTTTCCGCAGGCGTCAGGACCTGCCTTTCCGCAGGCGGCCGGACCTGCCCTTCCGCAGGCGGCCGGACCTGCCCCTCCGCAGGCGGCCGGACCTGCCCCTCCGCAGGCGGCCTTCCAGCCGGTGCCTCAGCCAGTTCTCCGGCCGGCATCACCTCAAGCTTTTTTCCCCCTTGGACACACACCACTCCCTAGCCCCTTCAAATCCCCGCCGGTCTCGTCCGGTTGCTTCAAGTCCCCGCCGGTCTCGTCCGGTTGTTTCAAGTCTCCTCAACCTGTCCCACCCTTTTCTGGTGTCCCCAAGGTTTGGCCTCCCCTTCCCCCACCCCCCCTCCCATCTTTGTCGTTTTTGTTGACCCACCCGAACCCCTTCATAGCCTCCCTTATGTTCCCTTTAGTTTGTTCTGTGTTGTGCTTGTGGTGTTTGTCTTTGTGCTTTGGTGTTTTGGCCCGCTGAAGTTTCTCCCTTGAGACGCCATGGGGCGTTTCTGGGGGCGGGGGTAATGTTAGGACTCTGTCCTTCCTGTCTCGAGCTTTCTAGCTCCCTGGGCAGAGTCATGACATTGCCACGTCTTTCGGGTTTCTGTTGTGTTATGTGTGGAGACATGTGGCTTTATGTTGTTACTTAATGCCACGTGTCTTCCTGTTATGTCTCTCAGCCCCACCCTCCTATCTCCTGTAATTTCATTAGGGTTTCATTCCCATCGTCTGTTTTGTAATTCACCTCGTTAGGGTTTCATTCCCATCAGCTGTCACCACTCTCCCCATGTAATCACTCCTCGTTAGTGTCTCCCTTTATATGGTCTCAGTTTCTCTCTGTTCAGTGTTGGTGCATTCTCTTTGTCTTTATCTATTGTCTACTGTTCATGCGTAACACGGATGTCTTGTCGTTGGATTACATGTTGTTCCTGTTCCAGTTTGTAGACTTATTATTTCTCTTTTATATAGACCTTGTTTTTTCCCCTCGTGGAAAGTGTTTGTTTCTAGTGTTTGTTGGCTAGTGTGTTTTTGTTCTTGTTTTTCCCCATTGCGGGTGTTTTATTTAATAAACATTTATATTTAACCTTCGTCTGCCTGCATCTGGGTTCTGTCCAAAGCCATTTTGTGACAGAAAATTGCTTTTATTGACCGATACCGATTATTGGCCAATGTATCGGTGCATTTCTATAACAGCCGCAGAGTAAAAGTCGGGTAAATGTATAAAAAGTTGATGTATTGATTGATTGACTTATTATGGCCGTTCATATAGTATATTGTTAGATGTGTCCAAACACATTTAGTGTAATTGCTATTTTAAAGTGCCTGTGTACAGTATGTGTTAATACACAATATAATATATATCATTTAAAACCTAAAAAACACTTACTTCTATTTGCATAATTAAAATAGAAATTTACATTTGTTCGTATTTCAAGCAAACATGTTTGTTTTTCTTTTAAAGATTTGACTAGAACCTTTATAGAGTTTCTGAATTAAAGGATTACTCCAGCCCTAAACCCTGACAGGCGTGCATTTGCATAGCACGGCACCGGGAACTCGCCTCGTGAAGTGACAAAAAATAAACAACACCAAATCGTGGCTTGGAGCCAAGGTCCTGATGCCTGAAAGTTTATGCTCTTTCAGAACAGCAGAATTCAAATCAGTCTGTATTTTCAGAACATATTTTAAGGCTGAAGAGACTCATTACTCAGCTGCTGGACAAAAACATTAATGGTATTAGTTGGAAACTTAAGAAATCAGATCCAAACTCTGTTGGAGGTTTTGGCAAGGGTTGCTGACACAGAATTAAAAGCTTGAAAAGGGATTGAATGTATTTAATACATGATAAAAATATTTCATATTTATTAATGAAATTGAGTATAAATAAAGCATTTACTACATATAATGTTGTTTTAATGCTTAGAAATTTTGAAAGATTTAACCAAAGTGATGCGTCAAATTGATCTCAATTCACCCTATAATGTAATGTATATAAACTGTAAATAGACATTATATTCTGCCTGTTTAATAGTTACCCTAATGTACCTTTTGTATTCTTTCTCTATAATCCCAGAGTACAGGTATAAAACCCAAATATAACAGAGGCTTCATTTAGTTAGTATTCAGAAAGGAGTCTGCCTCTCCAGAAAAGTGAATATATTGCAGTTCGGCCACAGGCTGTAAATAAGCACAAAATGGCTGTGATGGGAAAAGTAGGGCTGGCATATGCAGGTGAACATCCTAATTTAATCAGTGTGAGCCCACCTCGGATATTGTTAGATCTTGGTAGGCTTTTATGATAGCAGAGCTGGCTCATCTGCACAATACCACAATACAACACAATACTTGACCACATACATTTCAGCTTCCTTTGCCCGTTTATGAATAAAAGGAGAGATTTATACTATAGTATTAAAGATAATTATTATTTAATTCCAAATGTCAACATCAGAATGTCTGAACTGCTGTCTTTAATATAATGAAAGTGATGAGACCAGGAGCATTCAAACTTTAAAAAGAACAATACAAGCATGTCTAGCACTTTGTATAATATTGCAAGTCCTATGAAGTCACATAAATGCTATAAATCAAAAACTAAAATCAAAAGTCATTACTCGCTGAAAACAGCTCTGGTCCCCAATAATTTGTATGAAAAAAGAAGCAGCTACATGATCCTTTAAACAACTTCTTTTGCGTTTCATGGGTTTTGAGAGCTAGGAGAGAAAGATTTTGGCTAAAACAATTTCAGCCATCAATTTTAGCACAATTACGCCGGAAACCAGGACAGACTTAACAAGATATTCTATAAATGGAAAGGTCATTTCTGGAACGCACAAGACGCTTGTAAGAGCAACAAGAGGTTTTTTAATCAATCCAATATATCGGTCCGTGTAATTAATACCCAATTATAAATTATTTTTTGTTGTGTGCTCTTTTGTCTTTATCAGTTTGAAATCACAGATTGGATTTGTGTTGACAATGCTGAGCTGAACAGGCCACGACACCTCGTTTGTTACACTTTGAACATCAAATTTAATAAGCTAGTGAAAGCGTTTTCATAAAACAAGCTGTGTGACCCGAGACCATTATACGGCTCAATTTGGCAACATATCTCTGGGGTTATTCCATTTTAGGCTTCTGAGAGAAGAACAGAGCTCAGTAATTTACAATACCTACAGCATCATGTACAGTATTTAATCTCTCAATTTATGAGCTTCATGCAAGCTTTATATGGGATAAATTACCCGCCAGAAGTATTGCGGCATATTTAAAAAAAAAAAGCGTGAATTGAAAACTAAAATCTGCAAATCAGAGCTTTTAACATTATCAGAGCTTTACATTTTTTGCATAAAATGAATACACAAAGACAAAGGTGTCCAAATCGCAAGCAAAATAATGTTTACCTTGGTTGTTTTAAAATAAATGTCTTCTCTGATATTTTCTGCCTTCTAATTCCAGTTTTCTACGCATACGTATTTTTTTCCCTTCTATTATTATTTTGATATGTACCCTCACCTGTTTTGTTTGAAATAAGGAGAAATCGAAAGTGAAAGAACTATGTGCTTTTCCTGAACGACTCTGCGTATTTAACACAGCAAGACCGACTTACCATAGTTATATTTCCTAATCAAACAAGAAAAACAAAACATTGCATTGAACGCACTAGAAGCCATCCTCTCAAGATGGCGCAACATTCAACGTGGCATGACACCGATCAACAAGCTCTATTGGCTGTGTACAGTATTTAGAAATAAAGACTGAATTGGTATGAATGCGTGATGTTACTCATCATGCATTCATGAGAATGATTATGCCTTGCATTTCATACCTCATTTAGACGAGCACCTCATATTGTGTCTTTTCTCAAAGTAGCACATTGAATCAGTATTAAAGAGTAAGTAAGATAAGATTTTTAAGTTTATGTACATACAATGTGTAAAAACACTTTTATGTCATAATAATAGGTAGTTATTTTTACCTTACTTCTTGACTGACTCTCAGTTGATTCGTTCAGCGATTCATTCATCTAATCCCCTCCTATCCGCGAGCCCAGTGTCATGTGATTGTTCAGATGGTGTAGTCTGTTGTGATTGGTCAAACGCGTTCATCATGTGTCGCAAATGAAACGCCTATCATCATTACTAGATTATGGTTAAATGTGGTTAGATATTATATACAGTTTATAGATAGCAGTTTGAGACTGACGAAGAAAAAACAACTACGACAACAACAAAAACTACTACTTTTATTATTATTATAATTCATTATTAGTAATGATGTCTAATATTATTATTATTGTTGTTAATAATTATTATTATTGTTTCAGTAATGACCTCAAAAGTGTTTTGATCAAAAGCATTTAAAGCAAATATTGTACAAATCTTACTGTACAAATCACCATATATGTACAAACTATATCACATATCATATCGCATCGCATCATGAATCACATATCATCGTGTCATATAATATTATATAATAATGTTTCAGTTAAATGTTTACTTAAGTAAAAAATTGCAGTACTTCTAAAACTCCACTTAAGAAGACATTATCCTTTTTGGAAATGTGGCCTGATGGGACATTTACACACTTGCTTGAAACTTAAGTTGTAATGTGGCTTGTGTTGTCTGCATTCAAAAGACAAACAATAGAATCTTCACTATTTAACTGAGCCGGCGGGATCAAAAAGACATTAGCACAGATGAAACTGTTACTTTGTGTTCTTGTCATTTCGCAGAACTTTGTAATCCCACATTTTAGTTACTAATTAGAAACTTATTGCAGGAACTAACTGCAACACTTTATCCCCTAATACACTAAGAGCAGGAATATTCCACCTGAAGTCATGTGTCAATTACTCACCAGCACAGTGTAACTAAGTTGCATGTGCTGAAGAATACTGTACTTGGCTCTTTTTTGATCTTTTTCAAAATCATTTTTAAACTGGAACTAAAGCTCATGTGTTATTCATCATATGAAAAATGTCTGACAGAAGAGACACGAGGCGTAAACACAAGTCAGAAAAAAGATGCAAATAGGCTAATTTTCTGATCCACCATTAAGCCATAAAAACGGACCGGCATCACGCCAGAAAAAAGCTATTTAATCATCAGTTGACTGCGGATCTGAAACCTGACGGCTTTATAAATTATCAATTTAACATCTATCTTTACGCCTGAAAAAGTTTCTCGTCTCGACTTGAAGGCTGGAACATTTGGATTGACCTTTCCTAGTTGTACATGATAGTGTATTATATAAAGTGTCCAGTCCCATTATTAATTACGTTTTAAATCGCCTCAAAGGGATACCCCCAAATAAAAATCAGTCATCATTTATTCACCCTCATGTTGTTTAAAACCTGCATAAGACTCCTTCCTCTGTATCTCATAAAACAAGATATTTTGAGGAACATCTCAGAGGTTTTGTGTACAACGAAAGTCAATGAGGGCCGGTGTTGTAAGGTTACCAAAATTCTTCAAAATATCTACTTTTTAGTTCTATAGAAGAAAGTCAGCCATACAGGTTTGGAAAGACAGATGATGACAGAATTTTCATGTATGAGTGAACTATCCCTTTAACCATTCCGTTTCGACTGGTTTACGGCATTGCAATGAAGCGTTCATAGGACTTTTGTTTACTGCTGGGCGGTTGGCTTTCTCCAGACGGACTCTAAATCTCATTTAAAATGCTCAATCTGCGTTGATGTGCTCATTAAAGACGTGCGCCCGGCGATGTCGGCTCCTAAATTTCTCCCTCTTTCTGCTCGGGCTCACATTGCATTAAATCATTAATGTTTCAGCCGTGAGCCTCGTAGAGAAGTGCACTTCCTAGCATCGTCCTCAAATCCTCTTTGACTCTTTTTTTCCACGCTCGATGTTATCTGGTTACCAGATGACTCAGAGGAACGTTTCCCGAGAAAGAAAATAAGACAGCTGCTCTTCTTTTTGTTTGAACCACCCTGTTTTCATCAGAGAATGAGGTAATTGCCCGACAAGTAACTCTGGTGATGAGAAGATACTGCAGATGCGCTAAAAATAGCTGACAGGGCATTCAAAGCACAAAGCCACCAAACCAGCTGAGTGAAGGGGTTTTGATTTCCCATCGCGGAATGTGATAATTATCACTGTGTCATTACGAAAAGGTGCGACAAGACCTTTTGTTTGTGTGGAAAGTGATGATTTCTGCATCGTCGTGCCAAACATTGGCGAAAACTTATGGGGGTGTGGGGACCTGATTCAGAATGATTTAGTTTTTGTTCAATTATGGAAAGTGAGGAATGCACATGCGGTAGAACAGACTTGAAGTATTTGGTAAATGTAACATTTTGCCAACTGGGGGGAATTTTATGGAATCGTAAAATATGTCTGTTGCCGGAGGGCGTGACGTGCCCATCAATCGCCGAATAATTGCCATGAAACGTGGCGCTGCGAAAATCATTTTCCTAAACGGAATGTTTGTCATTTTCTGGTAAAAATATCAAAACATCCAAACAAGAAATTTACACGGAAAGTGGAACTGCGTAGGCCATTAAGAAGATGTATCTTGATATTAAAATGAGATTTATTATTTCGGCTTGATAGAAGCATAATTAAAATACACTGTTGTGCTTAAAACAAGAAAATAAAATACCAATGGGGTCAGAAAATAAATCTTAATTTAAGTTAGGACGTATTAAGTATTTTATTGGAGGCAATAGTTAATGGAAAAACAACTCAAAAATAAATGTTCTTTTTTGTCAAAGTACTAGACCCTTTAGCTGAAGGATGAGAGCTAACTTAAGACTAACCATGAGACTATGAGCTTGTCCAGCTCTCAGGTGTCTTCATCAAGGTCTTTGGCAGACTGTAACCTTGCGTACGGAGACTTACAAACACTGATGTCGAGAATTAAAAAAATGAATGGCGAGAAAGCGTGTTGAGGGTGATGTGTTAGTAAGGCGGGGTGGAGCAGAATAACTGAAGTCCTTGCTGTATCCTTGGAGAAAGCCATAGGGCTGTTTTGATATGATTTGTAGTGCAATCGCTGTTGTCCATGACAAGCCTCCTCTGAAACATGGGCACATTTTCATGTTTTATTTTCAGTTTCGTTCATATTTATAAGGAATTACGCTCAGAAAATGGAACACTTTCTCCTCTATATCTCGGTACTATCCGTATTTTTTTTTTCTTTTACAGATATATGATTGTGACTGCATTTAAGTCTATAATGCAAAATACATACACATCCATATATTGCCACAGAAAAAGATTAAGAGACCATTCCAAATTTTAATTTAATCATATATTGTGGCCATTCCAGTTTAGTGCCTGTTGAATTTCAACAAAATCAAACCTTAGGAGTGACAGACCAAAGCAGTGAATAAAATACCAGGCATTGCAAACCAATGTGTGATGGGCTAAATTAATAAATGTAATGTTTTGTGAGATGTTATCTGTTTTGTCACCATGTCTTATAACCAGGGACACCCAAGGCCAACAGACCCAGCTCCAAATATTGTGTACATACAGTATCTCACAGAAGTTAATACACGCCTCACATTTTTGTAAATAATGTAATTTTATTATATCTTTTCACGTGACAACACTGAAGAAATTACACTTTGCTACAATGTAAAGTAGTGAGTGTACAGCTTGTATGTCTAAACCTCTGGCAACAAAAGGGAGTACACCCCTAAGTAAAAATGTCCAAATTGGGCCCAAAGTGGCAATATTTTGTGTGGCCACCATTATTTTCCAGCACTGCCTTAACCCTCTTGGGCATGGAGTTCACCAGAGCTTCACAGGTTGCCACTGGAGTCCTCTTCCACTCCTCCATGACGACATCTCAGAGCTGGTGGATGTTAGAGACCTCTACCTTCCGTTTGAAGATCCCCCACAGATGCTTAATAGGGTTTAGGTCTGTAGACATGCTTGGCAAGTCCATCACCTTTACCCTCTGCTTCTTTAGCAAGGTAATGGTCGTCTTGGGGATGTGTTTGGGGTCGTTATCATGTTGGAATACTGCCCTGCGGCTCAGTCTCCGAGGGGGTCTGGCAATGAAACTCCCACCACAATGCAAGACACACTTATCTTTGTACTCCTCACCTGGTTGCCATCACACACACTTGACACCATCTAAACCAAATAAGTTTATCTTGGTGACGCTAAGCATGTGCCATCAACTTGGTGAACCATGGCAAGACCAGTTCTGAGTGGAACCTGTCCTGTTAAACACCTGTTTGGTCTTGGCCAACGTGCTGCAGCTCAGTTTCAGGCTCTTGGCAATCTTCTTATAGCCAAGGCTAACTTTATGTAGAGCAACAATTCTTTTTTCCAGATCCTCCGAGAGTTCTTTGCCATGTTGAACTTCCAGTGACCAGTGTGAAAGAGTGAGAGCGATAACACCAAATTTAACACACCTGCTCCCCATTCACACTTGAGACCTTGTAATACAAAGGAATCACATGACACCAGGGTGGAGAAATGAAGATTACAAATTGAGTTTTCCTTTTGAAAAATCTTCATATATGTGTGTGAAGCGGCTTTGCAACAGTGCAAAATTGTGAAATGTGCTATAGAAATAATTTTGACTCTGACTACATGGATCCTCACACCACCTGGTGATAGCAGGAAACCCATTGTGTGCATAGTGCTTTGTGTTTTTCTTACTAGGAAGTTTTTGCTTGAAGGCATATTACAACATCACCATGAGTGTAGGCCGTGCTATGAGAGACTTTCAGAAGCAGAGAATCAAGTTTTCTTCACCTGTCTTGAGTCTTATCAACTATGTCAATGTCCCATGTAAACATTATCAATGTCCAGTGAAAATGTTACAGATTACATTGTATATTGTGGTAAATTTAAATTGCACTTATTCTTACAAGTGTACATTTTAAGTACCTGAAATGTTTCTATATTTATATTTAAAGTTAAGTCAAATTATTTGTATAATACATTTTAACTTTTCATTTATAACAATATTACAAACACAATATTAATTATACATGTGATTTCATGAATTTAAAAATGTAATGTACAATATTGACGATATAATGAATATTTATTTAATGCAAATTGCAGTTGTTTATCAATAAACAGTTTGCTTTGTATTTGGTGTAAGTTATTGAAATATTGTGGATGGCAATGCAGCAGAACAACACACTACAGGGGTAAACAGAAAAATAGGATGGTGCCTTTAAGCACCCAAGTTGGTTCTAGAATATTTTAATAAAAGGGTTCCTCAAGAGGCCTTGAGGGTTCCTCAGAGAACCACATATACATACATACAAATAGTAAATTTAGAAAAACAGAAAATAATTTTGGTCTCTTCTTTTGTCCATAGCTGTACATAACATTTTGGTCTATAAACATTATACAGTATATTGTCTATCTCAGAACGCATTGTGATAACTTAAAAATGTATACGAAGTTAAATAAGACTATTCCATGACTTATGTTCTCAACATGAAGTAACCTTCTCAGTTACAACATGTCCACTTCCTATACACGTCGATCAACTGTTGGCATTATGCAAGTTACATTCATCTGAAAATGACCCTTTGTCCAGCATCAGGGCAAATTAAGTCGGTTACTTTTCTTGTCAAATCCAGGCCAAATGTTTAGGCCTGTAGCCAGTTAATCACATAGTCCTGCAGCGTTTGATGGAGTAGCTAAACCAGCCGGCGCTAATTCAACATGAGAAAAAGACTGACAAAGGATCCTCGAGATGGATGAGGATAGTGTAATTGCATTTTTGTTTGTTTGTTTTTGTTCTTGTTTTGGCACAAGCCTCCTTCTAATTTGTTGAAGTGAATACAAATCATCCAGAAATGAATTTACAGACTTACAGGATAAAAACATTACCTTTGCTGATTTCTAGAATGTTCTTAAAGGGACTGTTCACCCGAAAAAAAAAAATTCTGTCATTATTTATTTACCCTCGAGTTGTTTCAAATCTGTATAAATGTCTTTGCACTGATGAACACAGAGAAAGATATTTGGAAGAATGCTTATTATTGAAGAGTTATTGGCCTCCATTAACTACCATAGTAGGAATAACGATAATGGTAGTTAAGTGCCCCGGAACTGTTTGGTTTTGCGTTCAACAGAACAAAGAAAATTGATAAAGAATGTTTTCCTACTCTGGTAGACAATGGTGGCCAAGAACTTGTATTTATATGTAAGTTCGAAAAAAATGAGACATTCATTTTCCAGAGTTGGGCATAACGTTTATAGAATATAAATACAAATATAAAGCGAAAGCGAAAGCATTACTGAGACGGGATATTTCAAGAAACCGAAATTTGTGGCTACAGTGATGAGACACTTGTCACATGTACTAACTGTAACCGACTGGTGACATAACCCCTCACCAAATGATATAATTAAAGAACAGCCTTCAGGGAGATCTGTCATTGACAACACACACTCGCTTCCCTACAGCAGGACATGACAGAGAAATTATGGCGGAGAGCAAGGTTCGAGTTTGTAAACTCATGCTGATTCAGAGGTCGTTCGCAAGGCCGAAAAAGGCCCGCTGCAAATCATTCGTCAGTGATCTGTGTTGAGAAGATCAGACCTTGGAACTACAAGTAGACCTTTGATATGATATCAATGTCAAAATAAAAACCGCTACTCCAAAAATGAGTGCCAGAGACCCTGATGGGTTGTGTGAGACACTTGAACCAACGGCCACAGCCAAAACACGTCTCACCGACTATCTTTTGGAGAGAGGATGCTGGGACTGCATCCATACTAACTAGAGTTTGCGTCTAGTCCCACGTTATATAGGAAGGTCCATGGGATTACTCCAATCTTGATTCAATTACAAAAAACGAATGTAGACCTCAGGAAGGTGTGGATGAAAATGTTCAAAATGTTTCAACTGACACGTTCATGTTCTGAATATGTATTTCCTGTCCTCATTTCTCGATAGCAATTGGACTAGAAACTACGAGGATATACTTTTCAAACAGCTTACACAATTGACTTCCACTGTAAGTAAATAATCCAAAAACATTTTGGAATCTTTTTTCTGTGGTCTGGAGAGATCAAAACTAGATTCCTCACATCAGTCATTCCACATTCTATGAGCGAAACAGACAAAAACACAGACAGAAATACCCAGCTTAAACTTGACTCCAGGAGAAATAAATCTCAGAGATAAATTAATAATTGCATCAGCTTCTTCAGTTTAAAGTCTTGGAGACCATTCACCGCAAATATAAAATAGAGTTTTAGCCCGAGGGTGATATTCCACTTACACTTGTCGTGAACGTGGTGGAAGAACCCAATTGCAGGCAGCGTTGGTGAAGGGGTTAACACACAGACTTTAATAAACAACAAAAAACACCCTCGATGGGGGAAACACTAACAAAACTAAGATACAAAATTGAAACCAAATACTTCCCACAAGGGGGGCAAACCTAAACAACTAGAAATAACAAATAAAGACCTAGGGTATCTACATACAAAGACCAAGAACATGACCGGGGAACATGGCAGGAGACAAGTACAGGAAACATGTATAACGAACGAGCACAAGACAATAGACATGAGGGCATCTTATAGGAAGACTAACAAAGGATAATTAACAAGGGTCAGGTGCGGGTACTGAAACACTCAGGGAAGGTTAACGAGACAAAAGGGCGGGAAACACTGACGAGACACGAGAAAGCACATGGCAAGTCAGAATCAAAACAAAGCCATGTCTTTCTCACACAAAACCTAAGTCTATGCCATGACTCTGCTGCAAGACCAAGAATAAACATGACATGATAGCGGAATCATGACATAAGCCCCCCCTTAAATGAACACCTCCAGGTGTTCATCAAGGGGTAGACTGACAAGACAAGGCAGACTGGGACAACGACAAGACAAAGCAAAAAATGGTAAACAAGATTAGGGGCAGACAAGAAAACATTACAAAAGGGTTGGGGTGACATAATAAAAATAACAAACAAGGGAGGGGGGGAGGGGGAACAACAAAGTTCATGGGGGGAACACATGATTCCATGGGGGGATGTCCAAAGGGATTGGGATAAGGGGGAACAGTTTTTGTCCCTGGCGCTCGGAAGCGCGGAGTCCTGGGGGACTTAGAAGGGGGAGGCGCTCAAGAGCGCGGAGTCCCAGAGGCTCTGGGAGGGGCCGGCTGGGGAACTCGACTTGGGGAGGCCGGCTGGAAGGCCGGCTGGGGAACTCGACTTGGGGAGGCCGGCTGGAAGGCCGGCTGGGGAACTCGACTTGAGGCCGGCTGGAAGGTCGCAGTGGAGTGTAGATTTAACAACATTTCATCTCATCTGATTGTCATGTACAGATAAATGAATTATGTTCTAAGAAAACATGTTTTTGAAGGAGATTCAAATGGTTGTGGATGCATTGGTGCTCAGACCTGAGAGCGATGCTGCTGCCATGTTGATATAAGACCTCTAATGCCCCATGTGGATTTATTTTTGTGGTGTCTGATCCCTGACCAATATTATGGATTTTAAAGTGGCAGTTCACTCAAAAATGAAAATCTACTCACCCTCAGGCCATTCCAAGATGTGTGTGATGTTCAATCTTCAGTACAACAATGCAGAGATTCTAAAATGAAATCTTGGCCTGGGGCATTGCGCACATGCATTCCATTAAAGGGAAAGTTACCCCAAAATAATTTCATAAATAACAATAATTTTGGTCAAAACCTGTATATGACTCTTTTTCTGTGGAACACAAAAGAAGATATATTAAGAAATGTCTCTGTGGTTTTGTGAGTCGGGGCCAATGGAGTTTGGTTACCAATGTTCTTTAGAATATCATCTTTTGTGTTCTGCGGAAGAAAGAAAGTCATACAGCCTTGGAATCACATGACAGTGAGTAAGTAACAAATTTAAATTTTGGGGTAAACTTCCCTTTAATGCAACGGATGTGCTCAGGGGGCTCTAGATTACAGTGTTAATGTTGTAAATAATTATGTTTAATTTCTCACACAGACCAATTGTTTCGCTTGATAAGACCTCAAAATATCTATCAAAGTACTTGTATTTTATGATTATGATATGAATGAATCTATGAATACATTTATTTGAAAATGCTTAAAAACATGTTATAATTAAAACAAAACATTAGTCTTCAACTATTACAACTGTGGTGTCTATACCAAATAAACAACAAATGCAACACTTAAATATTATACATAAAAATAAATGCAACAAATGAAAATAGACGTTCTTGGGGGGTCTAAACGCATAATTTCTCACTCCTAGCAACACCATGATCCAATCCAAACATGGTCTGCCTATTTTGGAGCCGTCCATTATCTATTTGTTGAAATTCACAGATTTGAGGTGAAAAAACAGGTCCTCTTTATTTTCTTGGATAGCTACAAATAACAAGCTATGCAATGCGCCGATTATAAATGCATTGCACATCAGAATAAACATTGTTTGTTGCTGTTGATATCGCGGACAGCTGTTATCTAGCTGATCATATCTGTCCAGTGATGAATAGGATACGCGTATTGAAACACAACTGCATTAAACAATGACAGCCTGGGCCAAGGCTCTTTAAAAAAGAATCTGTGTACAACCAGGATGAACATGGTTGTGTTGCAACTATGTTTAGCTGTAAACTTATTTTATGACAAACTAAAACTTTATGATTATGGTACAGTTACATCAACATAAATATGCCAGACAATCTGTGGTCCTATGAATGAAAATAAAATGAATGTTTATAATGTACACAGATGTGAATTCAGTCGATTAAAGGCTTCTCAGTTTTACAATGATATTAAATGTGAAGAGAGAGCATATTTGTGGAAATTTTGCTTTTTACGTCAACAATTTGTTTACTAGGTTTTTCAAACATAAATCTCCATCTGCAGAGCCACAGGCAAATGTACGTACTTTATTGAGGTTTTACAACCTGCTTTTCATAGGTTCACGTGCACTTATCTTTAAACACAACGACAACAAATAATTGCATGTGGAAGTGCTCACATTATATAACTCACATCTGCCTTTTGGGCAGCTTATGGCTTTAGATGCAATGCAAATAAAAACAAGTGTTTGTCTACTTGCTTCTCAGTGTGACTATACACCGAGTTCATACTGTAATACGTCTGATCAAATGCAATACTGGCCGGATGTTCAGAGACATCGAATGTTCCAGGAAAACCATATTTTTTCCCCAAGGGCAGTGTAATTGCCACCCAATTTCAAGCGTGTTGCTTTCCAAGCGAGACTCTTTCTTTGTCTAAATTATAAAAAGAAAACAAGCAGAGTCCTGAAAATTGAGTTGTGGATGGGAGTTTCGGTAATTGTGATATTCTCTGAAACACAGGTATGGGGCAATAAAGGTGAGAAAACCTTTTTGAAGGACAAATACGTCAAACTGGGCATCATTCTGGCATTCTCTTAGTCTAGCGGACGCCTTGTAGCGTGTTTCTCTGCCCAACTGGATATACGCCTAATGACTTCTCAAACACGATCCGGAAACATCACACATCTCACTCTACTTATCTCAGTCTGACTGTCTGAATCTGCTCAGAGGCATTTATAGAACAGTTTTTTTGACAAAAGGGTGAACTTTTTTTATCCGTTTTGGCATTTAATTTACATGAAAATTATTTTTAAGGCTAAAAAGTGTTTATGTTTTCCTCTTTTTGGCCAGCAAATCATACTCTGTTATTTTCTCCTGTTTCTCCAGTTTTCATTTTCTGCAAATAGAAAGAATATTTGTATTTGTAATTTAGGAGAAATATTGTTAGTTGTTTACATAATCAAGCAAATTTGTCAAAAACGTTCAAGGCAAAACTTTACAATATTTATGGTATTATCGTATATGTAGAATTAACACAATGTCGATAATTGTGGTTTTTATATCACGGTTCTTACAATATCGGTATATTGTGAAACCCCTAATGTGTATATGCACTGAACAAAATTATAAACGTAACACTCATGAACACTTTTTCATGAGCAGAACTCAAAGATCAAAGACTTTTTCTTTGTACACAAAAGGCATATTTCTCTCAAATATTGTTCACAAATCTGTCTAAATCTGTGTTAGTGAGCACTTCTCCTTTGCCGAGATAATCCATCCACCTCACAGGTACGATTATTGCACCGGTGTGCCTTAGGCTGGCCACAATAAAAGGCCACTCTAGAATGTGCAGTTTTACTGTATTGGGGGGTCCGAAAACTAGTCAGTATCTGGTGTGACCACCATTTGCCTCACGCAGTGCAGCACATCTCCTTCACATAGAGTTGATCAGGTTGTTGATTGTGACCTGTTGAATGTTGGTGCACTCCACTTCAATGGCTGTGCAAAGTTGCTGGATATTGGCAGGAACTGGAACACGCTGTCGTATACGCCGATCCGGAGCATCCCAAACATGCTCAATGGATGACATGTCTGGTGAGTATGCTGGCCATGCAAGAACTGGGATGTTATTCAGCTTCCAGGATTTGTGTACAGATCCTTGCAACATGGGACACAGGTTGTTACGATGACGAACTGCACTCAGGTCAAGACCCTAGATCAGGACGACGAGCATGCAGATGAGCTTCCCTGAGATTGTTTCTGACAGTTTGTGCTGCAGCTGTCCGGGTGGCTGGTCTCAATAGATCTTGGAGGTGAAGATGCCGGATTTGGAGGTCCTGGCAGGTGTGGTTACACATAGTCTGGGGTTGTGAGGTAGGTTGGATGTATTGCTAAATTCTTTGAAACTCCTTTGGAGCCAGTTTATGGTAAAGAAATGAACGTTCAATTCACGGGCAACAGCCAGCATGCCAATTGCGAGGTCTGCGGCATTGTGCTGTGTGATAAAACTGCACATTTTAGAGTGGCCTTTTATTGTGGCCAGCCTATGGCTCACACGTGCAATAATCATGGTGTCTAATCAGAATCTTGATATGCCACACCTGTGAGGTGGATGGATTGTCTCGGCAATGGAGAAGTGCTCACTAATATAGATTTAGACACATTTGTGTACATAGAAAAAGTCTTAGATCTTTGAGTTCAGGTCATGAAAAATGGGGCAAAAGCAAAAGTGGTGTGTTTATAATTTTGTTCAGTTTAGTAGTTATATAAAGTTGTATTGGATCAATAGAGAGGTTAACATTACTTAATGCAATGGCTAACATGAAGTATAAACAAAATACTTGTTAACAGTAACATGTCAATTTTAACATTTCAGGTTGTCTTAATTAACAGTTTGCATATATTTCACGAAAATATAGTTTTCTCCATAAAATCTAAATATTCCATAGGAGCCGTTCAAACACATAATCTAGCAGCTTGATTAATGGAGTTTGGGTGTCAAAGCCTGCAGACGTGGAGCTGGAATAGGTCACAGGGAATGTGTGTGGTGTGGGAGAGATCCTGTCTTAAATTGTCACCGTGTCCTTGTCTATGCCAATTGAAGACTTAAGCCAGGGATAAGAGAAGTGTGCGCATGCATGTATCAAAGAACCGGACAAATACAGCCGCAACGTTTCTCATTCCAAATGAGCCGAATCTCACAACCAGACTGCATTTGATGAAGTTTAGTTAATATATGTTTCTTTTGTAAACCGTATGCTTTGCATTTCAATGACCCTTTAGCCAGACCGAATGTCTCACGTAAGAAACACAACCAACCCTAAGACAGTCGGCTCTTGATTTTACTGGCCACCGTTGAGCCTGAAAAACGTATGGGGGGGCTTTTCGTAAACATAGCGGTCTGTGTTTACATTTACAAAACACAGATTAAAATATCATCAGTTATCTGAAGTAAAACAATGTTTATGGGTTTAATTGGAGTAACATCAGATGTTAGTGTGCCCTGATATTACTCCCAACAGATTAATTCAATCAAACACTGCACTCCAGATAATCTCACTAATAGACCCTCTGACTGGAGACACATTTCCCAATAGATGCTTTGAGTTTAGAGACCTGCAATCCTGCAAGTGAATCTTCTTTAACACAATCATTAATGCCACACTTGACCTTGCTTTTGTCATTTAATTCCCTTTCGACAAATCTTTCAACTTTTGATGGCGCTGACATTAAGCCAATGGGGCCCTCTTGAACCAGAAGTGAACATGTTATTGATTTGACATATAGAGAAGATTCACATATTGGGGAATTTTAAAGGTTTACTTTTTCTTTTTTTTTACATGTAGGAAAATGTGGGTGGTGGTCGAGTATTTTTTATTAATGAACTATTTGATAATCATTATAGTTTTATTAACATTTTGAATTAGCTTTATGTTTTCATGTTATTAATGAGTAATTTCTAGCAGGAATGTTATGTGATTTTGTTATTCTTTTAAAGAATGTATTTATCAATCAAAATTGCTGAATAGGTTTGTTTATTTATTCAAGATTAGTTTTGGATTAGCTTTTATTTATTCCTAGTTAATCATTTTAGCTCCTCAACTCAAATTTATAAGGCAACATTTGAAATCTTAATGTTGTTTATTTATTACAGTTTACAGCTAAACAATAATAAACAAATCATTTTTGTGTCTCCATTAAACTAAATAAAAACGTCAAATGTTGCCTTAACAATTGATTTATTTAATTTAGTTTTAGTTTAGCTTTTATTTATTTGTCGTTAATCATTTTAGTTCCTTAACTTAAACTTAAAGAAAAGTAGAAATGTTGCTTTAGCAATTCATTATTTTATTTTATCTAAATTCTTTTACTTTAGCCTTCATTTATTTCAAGGTATCATTTTTGTGCCTCAACCTTCATGAAAAGAAGAAATGTTGCCTTAGCAATTCATTATTTTATTTTATCTAAATTATTTTACTTTAGCCTTCATTTATTTCAAGGTATCATTTTTTTAAACAAGCCAACCCCAAGTCTCCAGAGATATGACTTGGAAACCTACATGTCTTAGAAGTGCAATAATCATTGTTAACATGAACAAATCACTGTGTGATCGTCAGGGCATAAGATATGGTTGAAAAAGTACAAAATATAAAGCTAACTATAATGTTTTTGAACCAAATTCACCGAATCAGCATTCAGATGGTTAGCTGAATTTGTTAGACAATTGCACACTAGGTTCCTCACTAGTGAAGTTATGTTGTTAGATGGTGTTTAACAGCATATCGACAAACTTTGCGGGTGTCCAGAAATCACTATTAAACCTGTATCACCTCTCTTATCGATCCAGGTTATTTAACACCCATCAAACAGATTAGCCCTTGTGAATCAGCAAAAAAAGATATAGCCATCGGTTTGCGCGCCCAATTCAATAGTCTTCAGCTATTGCTCGAATCCTCTGTGGGAACATGGCGGAGAACTGTCATCAGATTACCCATTGATTTCAATTAGCACGAAGCTAGTACTAAACAACCTTTGTCAGTCTGCGATCACTGCAAGCAGTATTGATTCGCAGGCTTGTTCCATTACGCTTGATTGCTGCCGAACTGTCAGCTCGTAGATCTGATTAGTTCCCCCTCTTTAGCACCTTCTTTGGAATAAAGGTCCGTGAAGGTTGCTAATAAGGTTACAGACGAGTGATTGACTGAAAAGGTCAAACGAACAAAAAAGATTATTGATATAGAAGAAAGATGATGAGTGCGTGTGTACTTTATATCGGAAGACATAAGAAAATGTCAATTACAAATACACACTGATGCAAGAATGCTGAAACGCTGGACACTCCACACACCAAAACTTCTCCACCTGCACTTGTTCATTACGCATTCAACGTGGTGTTGCACAATTCTCCCTTACTTTACAATATGTTTCAAGATGACATCTTGAACGCTTGCCAAAATCGCCGGCTTATTAATTCTTTTTTGCTTCAGAACGTCTAACAACTTTTCAAGAGGTGACTTTTGCAAAAACAGGACTACGACAGAGGTGATGACTTCATTTTCTCTAGCATGGGATTTATTGGGTATCTTGAACTGTTGCGGCATATTTATTATTGGCCTTCAGATAACAGACTAAGAGGACACCGGTGCCCTCATTTCTCCTGAACATAGTCTCCTTATACAACAAACCCGTTATCTAAACAAATAGGACATTTTATTTTCTCTCTATTTTATGAAGACTCCGTAATGCACGGCAGTTCTAGCCTTGATTTACTAAAGAACAGATTAGCAGGCAAAAAAACGCAGAGGGACAGAGAAGGGCAAAACAATACACGGCCGAGTACAAACCAGCGAAATTTGCCTTGATAGGTTATACTGGAAATCTGGAAGAGGTTTTCAGCCAATGACCCATCCTCAGCATTAAAACGCCTGCGAGAATGTACCAACTGCAAAAAGATGAAATGCTTCCCCAATATGCGGATGGCCTTTAGTGTCCATCGACCCTAACAAGGTAGATTTGAAAGTCAGACCAGCCTTATTCAAGCACACATCGCCCACATCAAGCAAACACGAGTACGGTCCTGCCATTATGACAGACCTCCAGCTCCACGCCGGTGATCAATGAGCTGGACAGATTTCTCAGAGGACATCATGTGCTGACCAGTTCACACCAGTTCTCGCTGACATTTCAAAAGTCCTGGATCTCTTCTCGCTTCCAGCCTGCTTCAAACATTCAAAGCAAAAGCCAATTAAAACATTACATACATTCACGGTAGTGGGCCAAAGTGATGTCGGGGGGCGGGGGGAATTGTACAGTATTTGGGTTTAATGCGCCTTCAGGTTAGATTAAACTATGAGGGCCGTGGTACCAGATGCAAAATACTAAAACAAGCCAAGCTTCAGTTCACAGCCAAATTATGAAACATAGTATGACGAATACAACATTATTACGTGAATATACAGCTGTAATATTTCTGCTGCCTGCTCTCACATGAATTTGTAACTCATTTACGAAGTGGTAAATTTGAATGAATTCACAATGTAAATCATACAAATGTACAATTACTTTCAAAAAAGCAATACTGAATCCCCACACCTAATCCTAATTCTGTGTGTTAGGTTTAAAGTATGCGTACAAATAATCAAACATTGACAATAGTCGATTGTATTGGGGCATAGGGGGACCCCCATATAAAATTCTGCTTAGGGTCCCGTAAAAGGCTCGGGCCAGCCCTGGCTGTAGGTTCACCAGAGGCTATATTTCCCACAGCTAAAAATGAATTGAACATGCTACACAGTTTGACAGTCATGTTCCTCACAACTATCTTTCATTGCCCTGTACTCCTTAGAGACCCATAAGAGTCGAGGTCCAGAAACTAGACTTCGGAAAGTAGATTTCTTGCATCCTGCTTATCAATTCTTCAAAGCACTACCGTAAGTGATTCAGAACAAAAAAAGGCAAAAAGTAGCAGAAATAAGAACAGGTTCTTCCCTCAAGCTGTGTGTTTTATACATAACTGAGCAACCTGCTAGAGGGCCATTGAACTTTGGACATCAAACGCTACTGTTGGAATCCAACTGTGTTTTAAATCTTTCCCAGCCATTTTGTTTCAAGTACCCCACAGCAGTATCAAAAAATATTATTTATGCATTTTATGTCATATTTAGGGGCATATTGTTTTATAGATTTCTATGCAAAGAAATGAACCTGTTCAGACTATAACAGATCTGTTCGAAATGTGTTAAGACTAATCTGCTATTTTCTATACAATGTTACTGTATATGTTACAATTTCAGTTTAAAAGGTTTCACAAAGGAAAATTTGTTTTTTGTATCCACTGGTGCGTGCGCAATTGCAAACGTGTTTAAATCCATTTCAATCATGTTTGGGTCTATATTTTTGAATAAATCTAGAAAAATATTAAGGATAAGATTATAGTTACATTCTTTAAAATGTTAATCTCCATCTTTAGTAGAGCACATTGGCCTTTATTTATAACATTGTTTCCAACCAAGCCACTACCAAACTGTTTCTTGTTTTTAACATACCACCGATCCCCTTAGACTTCATTACAGATGTTTAAAAATTTAAAATTTTAAAAGCCTTGTATTGGCATAAGCATCAAAAATAAGATGAAACAAAACTCTGAATCTCTCCGTCAGGTCAACAACTATGCACCTTAGTCTCAAAACATGTTGTGTCAGTCTGAAGTCAGATCTGTAAGTGTGCTTGAGGGATATACAGAAAGCCAATTAATAGAGTAAATGGCCACTGGTTAGGCATCTGCAAATGATGAAGTTTCTTGAAACTTTGAAATTAGTTTATTGATTCCTTTCATCTCTCTGAACCTCAGAGATTCTCTCTCTGACTTTGGTTAAAAGACAACAGGTTCTACAACACTTTTCTGAAACTTATACTGTATCTTTGAATCATTTTAAATCACGTAATCTCCAAATGACTGTACCTTTGAAAATAAAAGATCCTGAAAGTGATTTTTTAATTTAATCTAGTTATTTAGAGATCATCAAATCCAACTGAACAATCATTTATTAAAATTGCCTTTACATTTATTTATTTGTGCAAACTCCACACTAGGCATTATTTTGATTAGAAAGAGACGTGTTATCCAATTATTAATGGCAAAGTGGCCTCTTGGAAGATGCAGCATATGAGGCGTTTATGGAAGGTTATAGTAAGCGATTTCACATCTTAAAGAATTGATCATGTGACTTTAACGTGCACCAGGCTACCTATAAAAGCAAAATAAAATCCATTTTAGTTTTGTGAAACATCCCTTTTTCGAATTATCTGAAAAAACATATCATGCAAGCATAATACTTATTTATACTGTATGGCGTATTTTAAATTCACACATTTTTATTTTTCACAGCTTGAAGAGTGTGAGGAATGTAGCTATACTTGCTTATTTGTGCTATAAATAAAATGGTCCAACTAAAATTTTTGATTTACAATTTGCAGACAATTATGGTAGTTGTAATCTGTACCATAATACCATGTTG
Source organism: Barbatula barbatula (assembly GCF_947034865.1). Classification (NCBI taxonomy): domain Eukaryota; kingdom Metazoa; phylum Chordata; class Actinopteri; order Cypriniformes; family Nemacheilidae; genus Barbatula; species Barbatula barbatula. The sequence goes on along the minus strand of NC_136771.1, from coordinate 6,043,691 downwards.
TATAATGCCATAAATTGTATATATTTCTTAAATTTCCTGTTTTCTACTACTTTTTCCTTATGTCTCTACAATCTGTTCTTTGTGTAATGCGAAACTGTGAAAAGAACTATGCTATAGAAATAAATTTGATTTAAATTAAAGAAGATTGTCACATTAATACCTAAACAATCTATATGAATCTTATAAATTGTGTTTAATTCCAGAGCAGTATCTTAAGGACAGTGAATGTTGCTTCTGCAAGTCACTTATCTACTTGCGGTAAACTCTGATCAATACTGTCATTACCAAAGTCAGATAAGACAGCTATTTACACATGTAGAGCACAGCTCCTGTGAAAAAACCCAATTCTTGACTGTAATGAAGTGTAATATTTTTCTAACACCTTGGCTCAATCCTATTTCTTCCCCTAACCCCCACACGTTCCCCTACCCCTCTGCTTAGCGCATTCACCTGAAGGGGTAGGGATGTTTTGATTCTCTTTTTGTTGGAGTGGTGGGGTGAGGGAAAGGGCCATATAACTTTGATTTTTTTGGGCGAGCCTCCGACCAATGCGGCAAACAGACCTGGTTGTCTGTTCGCGATCGCCCTTCGATTCCCAGCCTGGACAGAGGGAGAGGTCCGCGGAATGCGATCACAAACAATGTAATCTGATATCTAAGATGCTGACAGCAGCATCTTGGAAGTTTGTGATAAACATTGCCGCATCTCCGTAGGTTCAGTGACGTGTAATGACATATGACAGTGTAGAAGTGGTGTCCCATTTCTTAGGGGAATGTTTTTAGCCCTTCCCCTTGCCACTCTGTTTCAAGGGGCAAGGGATAGGTTAAGGGGTATTCAATAGAATTGGGATTTGGCCTTTATTGCAGAGTGTTATGTTTCAACAGTTATAAAGGCTAATGAGAATTTACCTTTCTGAGAATTTCCTCCATGCTCATTTTTGCTAATTATTCAGTAGTGCATAAGAAAAACCCACATAGGTTTCAACCATTAAGTTCCAGCTCATCTGGTGTTGGAAAAAGAAGAAGAGACTTTTAATGAGCAAACTGCAAACTTCAGAAGTCTATCATGGGTCACATTAATGACAGAACGCTCGGTGGGAAAGTCCCCTAGACGTTTTCACTCATACTATGCATTATAAAAGAGAATTGTAACATTTACATTTTACGTACCTGGCAGTTATGGAAGATACAAAAAAAACAATAGACATTCATGGAGGACAAGGTCACTCGATTTATGCGGTAAGAAATTGTCATATTCAAGACACCTGACATCCTTGAAGGGTCAAACTAAATCAACCCGCAACAATTCATTCAGTATTACAGGTATGCATCTTTAACATATGGGGTCTCTCTTCTCACCGAGGAACATTATGTTCCTGCCCGGAGCAATTTTACAGTGTCTGTCCGACGCCGAGGTTGGACGGTAGTTGCTTTAACAATAAGATAAATGAATGTAAGTGGCAGGAGTCTGTCTGTTCTATAAGAAAGACGAAGGGAGAGAATTAGAAATTCGGAAAGTGAGTATTTGAGTGATGGATCACTGAAATGTAATCTTGTTTCCAAAGGTACTCTTATCCTCAAGGTAATACCGCAGAGAATCCAATACGAGCATTTCCCTTCAACAGGAACAGAGCTGAAGGCTGTACGTTTTTATAACACTGCCGTTTTGCGTGCTTTTATTATGTGTTACTGCATATTCCATCGATATAACAGCATCCAGGATGTATTTATCCAGTATATCATTTCGGAACTGTGATTTGGATCTTTGGAGAGGGCCTCCTTTAGAGGGACTTCAACAATTTTTTAAAGAAATTCATATGATAATCACATTACACTTGGTGTTTGAGAAATTTGCAGTTCTGTCTAACATTTAGTTGTGTACATCTGACACAGTAACACTAGCACTTACTCTATGTTCTATCATGTCATTTTATACTTTATATTACTTAAAAATAATATTAAACTGTGTTTTAGCAAACTGTGTTAAGTTTGATGCACTTGTACATTTTGCGGTTGTGATGGCTTCCATTGTGCCATTGTTCCTCATTTTGCAAGTAGCTTTGGATAAATGACTAAATGTAAATGACAACTCCTTAGTTATGCCAACCCATGGTTGGGTCAGATAGCTACAAACCCTCGGTTAAATTAACCAAGAATATTTGACATGGGCTTAAATTGGCATGATTCTATAACACTGTACTAGACTAGCATTGGAAAAAAAATATTACACATGGCCACATATTCATAAATTCATATTATATTATAAAATTCAGTATAAGGGTTGCCACATTTTTATAACAAAACCCACACAATGGCCGATTAAAACAAGCCCAATAGCCCATCAAACTACCCCAAGAATGACTCAAAATATGTCACTCTCATACCTAGAATACATATTTTACACTCACAGTTGAGGCAATAGACTCAATGAACTCATTATGTAGTAGTTACCATTGACCTATATTTACATAAAACCACTTTCACTTGAGATTTACAACAGATGAACAAACTTATTTACTAGAAACAATCATAACAAGACCCAACCATGTCTTACCATGGAAAGAAAACCAGTTCCCTTCCCTGACAACAATGTGCTCACTTGGTGAAATCATATAGTGCCACGGTTTTATTATTGTTAGATAATAAATTTTGTAGAGTAAATTTGTCAGAAAACTCAGAAAGAACCCAAGCGCAAGACAGCCAAAGTTAAACAAAAAGACTCTTTATTAAATAATAAGCCTGCGATGGGGCAACAAGGAACACAAAACAATGCAATAAACATAAAACGTAGGGTTGGCAACCCTTCCATGTATTGCATTGATTATTCTCAGTATGTATACATTTCCACATAAAGCTGCTTTGAAACAATACAACAATGTAAAAAAGCTTATATTGAATTGAACAACCAGCTGCACAGAAAAACAAGAATTAGCCAAAACGTGCATACCATGTAAACATGATTTAAAATCTATCCAAAAGCATTATGTAAAGATTATAGTCACAGACACAACTCAGAAACAAAGCAGGATGCACAATTCTGCTTATGAATATCTTACACGATAAGCTTGAATATCTAAGACACATCCAGTGATTCGTTTTTCCTCAGAAGTGCAAATTGTGTCAGTCTGGTACCTGTAAACACAACTTCCACTTTCCAGGCATATTCATGCGTCCCCGGACTCCCAAAGGCTTGCCATTATTTTGTGAAATAAGCATCAGAAAGTTGGTGTACGTGCCTGTGGGTGGTCCGGGAGTGTGGTCTAAAGATAATACTGAGACTTTACATTCTGAAAACTGACTGGATGTGTCCATGGCTGCCTGAGAAATGGGCTCTGGAAGGCTGTGCGGTGCCTTAACTTAACCACCCATATCCTCCATGCACTCATTAAACCACTTCTGTATTTCTTAAGACAGACTTACCAGGCTCTTTGCACTGCTAAAGTGAGTTTTATTTAATTTGTACGTTGCTGACAAGGGAAGCGTTATATTTTTTCCACTTCTTAACGCAGCAAGATTTCCCTCAATGCACACAAAGCCTATGGTTTTACATATTGCTCCCACCCAGCACTTTGATTTGTGTTTGGAAGGCTGTCGGGGGATATTTAGGCCTGCGTGGCTTTAATACATCACAATGAAAGGGTCTTTTTCCAGGGATTGGAGGATGCGAGAGAGCGAAGGAGAGAGAGATTTATGCCTCAACCCCGCACATTCAGCCTCCGATGTACTGTCCTGATTAAAGCTACAGCTAATGTAACAGCTCGGACACAAGCGTATTGCCTATGGAATCAATATCTCATACTCCTATGAAATTGCGTTTCGGTGAGTGAAGGGAGGGTGCGCAGATGAAAGGGTTCTGGCTGAAATACGCTAGCAGGCTAAAGAGAACACTCAGTTTGCAAGTTCACCATTTTGTGTTATTTCATAAATTATTATACATTTTGGATCCTTAAATGCTAATTAAAGCAATGGTTTAACAACAAGTGAACTGCCTCATAATTGACTGCCTTCCCAAATGAATGACGTCCTTACTTTAGACAGACACCGTTTTTTTTTAAAACACACAAATCTTTCTTTCTGTCAAAGTAATGATAAAGACCCTCCACCCTAAACCTGCCCCTTAACCTAACGTCACAGGAGCGACGAGTCAAATCATAATAAAACGTAAGAATAAGACCGTAGGAATTCATATGAATGAGCCACCTCGTGAAATAGGTAGCCTACAAACTCAGATCAGATTGCGTTAATATATATTTATACACATGAAAGATTTAATACATATATTCAAATATGTTCGTTTAAAAGTCGTACTAGATGACACAAAAATACGTGCTTGAGTGACAAGAAAAAAGAGGGAAATTTGTGTCTGTGAACACAAATAAACAGATATTATATTATTTTATATTATATTTAATATATTATATTTAATATAGCAATATTAATCGTTCTCACACACGACTTTAATGATGCATGTGCGTTTCAAAGCTTAAACATTGTATGTACTGTATATACTGTGTATAGTTAACTAACTAAAGGAAGTCGTATAGCCTACTTCTGGGATGGCAGGAGAGTAAATGGTCAGATAATTTTAATTACTATTTCTTTAAATCTCTATATTTTCTATCAAAAATAAGATTTGTCTAAGATAATGTTCTGCAGAAAAAAAAATAGCAGCATGCAGCTTTGATAAAACATGGGGGTTAGTAAATAATGTCAGGATCTTTATTTCTGGCAAACCAAATTCCTTACATGTACATGGCCCAGGCACCTAGGAAGTATTTAATAATACAAGTCATTTTTTTGGCAAAACTTCATAAAAGAAACAGTTTTTATTCAATCTAAAAATATTAAGTCCTGAAGTAACCTGTGAACTACTTTTGTCCGCTTGTTGATTTATCTTCCTGTTCAGTTGATTGTAGCCTCACACTGAGCTTGACACACTCAAAGCTATCACACAATTCTCTCTAAATATATAGATATTTCATAGAAAAATGATTCCTAACTGGACTAGCAGAGTTATTCAGCATCCAGCACACTTTTTAAAGGGCTACCAACTCATCTCCCCAGTCTTCTGTCTGTGTGCAAAGACTTTGAATAGAATGGAATCATACAGGTGAGAAGTCAGAAGGGCAAATGCTTACACGAAGACGGTGCAAAGGACTGAATCATACAAGCAGAAAACCACACAATGAGCGCAAGAGAGAGAGAGAGAGAGAGAGAGAGAGAGAGAGAGAGAGAGAGAGAGAGAGAGACGACCAGAGTAAAGGACGGAGAGAGAGAAAACTGCATACTCAATGATTTTCAGAATGCCTGACTTCTTTTGAAGCCAATGAGAAATGTACAGTACCTGTCACCTGACATTCTACATCCTTCTAAAAGATGAAATATACGTAATATTTTATTAAAAATTTGAATAAATATATTGAAGAATTAGCACTTTCCTAATAAATAGACGAAAAAAAAATTTGTTTTAGGAATGGCAAAACATTCAGGACACAACATTATCCACGCTGCACATACAATACTGAAATTCATAATCTCGAACAAGTTTCAATATAGAGACATTTTCTCTTTAACTCGGCCACAACAATGGTTGGATGAACAAAATCAGGCATAATAATGGTCTCATTTATGCAAATTGGATTACGGATTATTCCACAAGGTATCCAGAGGTATGTCCGAGTAAAGTGGCATTAAAATAGGTTTCCTGGGTTTGTCACATAACAGAAAAGTGTGTTATTAACCACCCTGCCAAATTTGATTTGAATGTTGTCTCTTATGTTTTACAGAAGAGGGTGCGTCTTTACTTGGAGGTATCTTTCGTGATTTCCTCAGAGAAAACACCTCCGCAACGTAATCCAAATCCAGCTGTCTCACAAGACTGCATTCAATGGCCATTAAAGACAGCGAACTGAGATGTCTTTGACACTTTTGTTTAGTTTTTAACTCATTTAGTTATTTTGCCTTCAACTGTGTTCTACACGGGTCTTCTGCACGCTTACGTTACGCTGTGTTTTTTTACTCGCCTCTAGATGTCCCTCTCAACAGTGATGCATTACATTTACATTTAGTCATTTAGCAGATGCTTTTATCCAAAGCGACTTAATAATGAGGGGAACAATGGATGCAATTGGAACAACATAAGGACAACAAAAAGCACGAGTGCAATAAAACTGGTCTCATAGTAGCCTAGTATATGGAGCTAAGTTTTTTTATATATATAAAAAGAAGAAAAGAGGAAAGATTTTATCAGTCAGGTGCTGACGGAAGAAATGTGTTTTCAGCTGATTCTTAAAGATGGTTAGAGAATCTGCTGATCTTGTAGCAGTTTGCAGATCATTCCACAAATGTGGAACCGATCCAGAGAAGGTAGAGTGATTTTATACCTTTTTGGGATGGCACCACAAGAAGTTTTTCATTTGCAGAACGTATGGATCTGGCCGTTACATAAATCTGCATTAGCGAATAAAGATAAGGGGGTGTCGAACCAGTGGTGGTCTTGTGGGCCAGGATCAGAGTCTGATACGAGCTACTATAGGGGGCCAGTGTAACTTAATGAAGAGAGGAGTGACGTGTGCTCTCTTCGGTTCGATGACTCTTGCCGCTGCATTCTGGATCATCTGTAGAGGTTTTGTTGTGCAAGCAGGAAGTCCAGCTAGTAGAGCATTGCAATAGTCAAGTCTCACAGATTTATGCTGGGGATGACGGATTATTCCACAAGGTATCCAGAGGTATGTCCGAGGAAAGTGGCATTAAAATAGGTTTCCTGGGTTTGTCACATAACAGAAAAGTGTGTTATTAACCACCCTGCCAAATTTGATTTGAATGTTGTCTCTAATGTTTTACAGAAGAGGGTGCGTCTTTACTTGTCATTTTGCCCTTTGTTTGATGGAATGTTTCTTTTATGTTAGAGATTTTGACCTGGGTTCAAATAACAAATATGATGTTGAATTGCAAATATACACATCATATTTTTGCATATTGTATATTGTATAAACCTGTATGTATATGTATATGTATATGTATATGTGTGTATATATATATATATAGAGAGAGAGAGAGAGATATCATATTATCAACAACAGTAGGCATAACTGTATTTGTTTTTTTAGATTTATCCCCTGATGATGCTTCAAAAAATAAGTGTCAGGTTTAAAATCACTGGTGGTTAGTATCAATGTAAGAGTGATTTTTTACAACAGTTGTCCCGATTTTAATAGAATTTTTTTTACAGAATTATATATATTTTTTTATGCGAGTGGCTTGTTTTAATTTGTATTTGCATTGTATAATTTGTTTAGTGAAATAGCTTGTTTCTCTTTTGGTTTTTATCTGATAATCTTTATATATTTGTTATTGATTTCTAGTATATGTTGAATTTTTGTCCCTCTATTTTTACTTATGTGAAGCGCTTTGATATGCAACTTTTAAAGGCGCTATATAAAATAAAGCTATTATTATCAAATAACTTCACAAATCAAGTTATGAATAATAAAATGGAATGAGACATGGAAAAAGTATTGAACACATGAAGAACGAGAGATGCAAAAAGGCATGGAAAGCCAGGACACCAGATGAAATCTATCAGTACCAGAATCTACCAGAAAGCAATCCTGCCCCTTGTCAATGGAAATGAACATCAGCTGGTTCAGCCACAAATGATGGCATATAAAAGAGGATCTCATTAACAAGGTGTCATCTCATAATGGGTGAAAGCAAAGAGCTCGCGCAAGACTTTTGTGACATTATTGTTGCGGAACATACTGAGGGGGTTGGTTATAGAATAATTTCTAAACTTCAGAATGTTCGTGATAAAAATCTGCTGCCATCTACCAGAATGATGAAGATAAAACGAAGACAATGATCCCAAACACACACCCAAGGGAACTCTCAATTGGTTTCAGAAATATAAAATAAAGCTGCTAGAACGGCCCAGCCAATCACCTGACTTGAATCCAATAGAACATCTATGGAAAGAACTAAAGATCAGAGTTAATAGAAGGGTCCTACGGAACCTTCAAGATTTGGAGACTGTTTGTGTGGAATAATGGGCCAAAATCATACCTGAGCAATGCGACTAGTTTCTCAAAAACAGGAAGGGCGTCTTGAAGCTGTCATTACCAACATAGGCTTTTGTACAAAGTATTAAATTCATTTCAGTAACCGTGTTAAATACTTTTCCCCTGTGTCCCCTATTTTATTACATAAAACTTTTTTTGTTTTCTTTGTATGTATGGATTATTTGGGATGTTTATGACATCTGGTGAAAATTTCATGTCAACAGCCCCTTGAGAAATACATTTACTGAGAAAAATGGTGACGTGTTCGATATTAATTTTACCCGCTGTATATTATAAACATTTGATCAAAACAAGTATTTTAGTTATTTGTTTAGTATATAGACTTGGGATATATTTTGGAGTCATAAACAAGTACAGAGATTTTAAGGGCTACCCTGACAGAGCGCTTATGGCCAGAGAATCATGGGGAATGTAGTTTAGTTGCTCAAGCCTGGGAGATGAAAAACAGGCAAATGATTGTTAAATGCTGCTTGATTTCTCTTACTAACAGTTAACAAATTGCATACAAATTATACTTTAGTTTCAGCTAAAGTATAATTCGCTATTAAAATGTATTATTATTTAAATGTTTTGTATTGTTCAAGTGGTACAGCTTGTAGTGTGGTTCATTTGCAATTATCTCACAAATAATTTTTTGAGTGACTTGTTGCTGTACCATTTAGTATTGTTTCCTTTTTCATATCAAGCATGCTGCACCATGCATTCATTCTGTAAAGAGTAACACATGCAAATGCATGCTGAATTTATGCAATGAATACCCAGACAGCGGCTCATATGTAAACAGCTTGCTTTTGTGATCATCTATTTATATTCAGCATCCGCTTTTTAAAAAAAGTGCTGATTGTTTAGAAGGAAGAAGAGTAGAGTTCATAACTCCAGGCTGGGAGGAAGAAGCCCAGTGAGATGTATCTAAAACTATCCAATTTGAGGCAGAGCTTGGAGGGTTAGAAAAAGCCAAAGGGCTTGTAATTGGCATCTTTTTTGTCTTATTAAAAGAAAACATGTCCCTGCAGAATCCTCAGGCTCTACGAGCCTTCTGTGTGAGTCTCGAGCAACACACAGTTTGATCGGCTTGCATGAGGCGGGTACTTTTGATGGTCAGATGTAGACATGGACCACTGTTGTTTTGAGAGGATTAAAGTCAATGTTCAGTTAGTTTTTTGTTATTTAGAAAACGGAACGGTTTTGGAGAAGTGGCTTTGTGGTTAATACATCATTTGCTATGATGCAACTGGAGTTATAAAATATGAAAAACGTTTTCATCGTTCACTCGCATGCATTTAATTCCAAACCTTTTTGACTTCTGCAAAACACAAAAGAATACATTTTGAAAACGGTTGGTAGCCAAGCAGCATCGACTTCCATTGCATGAGCACATTTGAGACATTTCTCAAAATATTGCCTCTACTTTTGTTAAACTTCAGATGTACAGTATGTGCTTCATTAATCTGTTACTGCATGTCAATGTCAGGGATTAAGAAAAATGACAGTATGTGTTCAGGTTTTTCCAAATCTTTAGAATATTTGCTTAGTATCTTTAATGATTTCACAAAACCACTAAAGTTTATACCTCTCGTTGTAGCGAAACGGTGGATTGTAACCGGCTCACTCGAGACAGATGTAAATACCAGGTGTGAATGAGGCCTATGCGGTAAAATCAGCAAGTAAGTGCAGCGATACCCAGACTGGCAAACTTTTATCTCTTTTTAATTTCACAGCCCTCACAATCGGGCTCAGTGGATTCGCTGTACCTTCTTTTTAGTCGCTGAGCTTGTCGCAGTCAAGTGAGAGCCATTAACATAATTGAAACACGGCATTTCAAGGTTTTGATCACTTTAAGGGTTGGAGAACATCTAGGATATATTAAAAACTTTCAAGACTCATCAACATATCTCTAAATGACACTTTCTTGATCTCATTTTGTATTTTTGTGAGTCACACAGGACAAAATTATAACTGTGTGCCTAACTGTGCACCCTTATATTTATAATGTCAAGCTTTACCATTTGTTTCACTCCGTCAGTACAATACTCTATTTCATGCCTGTTCTGTTTTAAAGCATCCAGCTGGAAAAAAAAACCCAACATCTTGACTGTCACTACATGGTGATGAAGTTAATCGTTTTCAGTGAAGAGTAAAGGGCAATGTGCTGTTCAGTTCTCTAATGGTTACCAATAGGTCATTCCAAACAATTGTTCACAGATTACTTTTAGCATGTAAAAGTCAACACCCATCCCAATTGCGACCTGTCTGAGAAACATTTCACTCCTAGTTGTGTCCTGATTGTGGTAAGTTTGATTGCCGATTGTTAATTTTTCCTCACAAAGTTTCTTTCGCCGTTCACGCAGTCCGCTGTAACACTCCAGGAAATGGATGTTTATCGGCGATAAAGTGCTATTATACATAATTTATGCCCTTATCTAAACCACTGTTGAGACGAACTACAGAATCGCCTTTTGAATATTTGCATAAAATGATAACCGTTGCTAAAATAACAGTCGTTTCTCTTTCCGCTTGCTCCATCATTTTGTCTCCCTCCCACTTTCACAAGCGCGTCCACAAGGTGCTCTTCAGGTCAAGGAACGAAACAACATCACTGGCCCGCATGTGAATTATGAGAGTGCTGCACTTCTAGATCTTCTCCACACTCGACAGCGTAGACCAACTCTGTAAAGTGTCACTGATAATCCCACTGTGTCTCGACTTCTCACCACACTGCATATCTAAGCATATCGTGGCTTATCGCTTTGGAGATGTCATAGCTGTGGTAACGTCTCACGAGGGCTGCTTAGGGAACAGCAGGGTGTAGGTCTGTGGTGGGGAGAACCCTGTCCCTGACAAATAATAAGGTATAGGCTGTTAACATGCAGAGTCATTCAACTATTTGGCCTTGTAATTATTTATTGTAACTGCATAGAGGCACAATGTCTTATGTTATACAAGTCTTATGTTACGTCGATTCATATGTGGACTTTCTTGCACTCAGGACTCGTTTTATTGATTTCAATAATGTCCACAAATAAACACAGAATTTTAATTTGAGTAAACTGTCTCTATATGTCACATTTATCTATGTCATGATTTACACAACCTGCGAGTTGTTCCGTACACATTTCTTTGTTTCGTTGAACGGTTTTTGGCCACCATTGACTACCATAGTAGGATAAATTACAACGGTAGTCAAAAGTGCTCCAAAACTGTTCGCTTTCCTACATTCTTTTAAAATATATAATTTTGTGTTCAACAGAACAAATACATTTTTAAAGATTTTTTTCTTACTGTGGTAGTCAATGGTGGTCAAGAACTGTTTGGTTATAAGCATCCAAACATCATCTTCCAAATATCTTTCTTGGTGTTCATCAGAAAGAACCAAGAAATTGATACAGATTTGGAACAATTTGAGGGTGACAAAATTGTACATTTGGGTGAACTCTTCCTTTAATGCTGTTGTCCTAATCTGGTATTTCTTCAGGTCCTTTCATCAAGACGTGTCCAATAGTACTAAAATTGCTTTCAAATGTAAATCAAACATTTGTGTGCATTAATGTTAAATCTGCAAAGATCTAAGATTATACAAAACTAGCAAACTGATTTGAGATTATGAAAAAGAATAAAAAATTACAATTGTTTTATGTCTAAATTGTTGGAACAAGCGTGAATGAGTTTTGATTCACTGCACAATCGTAGTTGGGACAAACCATATTTATTCTCAGTGCGATTAAATTCATATTTAACGTTGTCGGGGTTGAGGTTGTCTGTTATTGTATCTTGGCTTTTGTCATTGTCATGTATTTTTTCATGTTTCCTGTACGTGTTGGAATATCTCTAAAAGGCAACTATCTTAAAAATATGTTAAAGAGGCAGGATTTGTTCAGGTCATATGTTGAGATGTTTGTTCTATTGGTTTAGGATTTTTTAGTAAATTTTAAATGCAACTTTACTGTGAAAATACATATTATTAAAAACTCTCTAAATGGATCTGATTTTGAACCCTGTCCCCACGTTAAAGCAGCATCTTAAATATACGTGGCTCACAGGAAGGTTTTTATAGCTTGTTTTGTTGATAAGCTAATTGTCAACACTGTTGATGTGGACTGTCAGAAGAGAAATCAAAGGAATAACGGAACAGTACACAGAGGAGAGAGAGAAATAAACAGGCAAAGAGTTAGAAGCAGAAAATATGGGCCTGAAACACAGGAAAGTGCTCACGAACATTTTGCCTTCACACTGGCTATATCACAAAAGCGTATTCATCAAAATTAATTGCAAGACACAATCTTTCCTGCATAGATATAAAGAAACTCTCTTTGTGGGAGAAAGGTCATTTTTTGCCACGCACAATTAAATAAAAAGATCACAGAATGCATAATAGGCATTTTAGCATCGATAGATGAAAGAGACCTACAGTGAACAGTATGGAATCAGTAAAGGAAACTGGAAATCGTGATTATACAGATGTATACACAAAACAAAAATCTTTTTAAATATGCTGTTTTGAGAGTGACTTATTTACTGAAAAATAAAATTAAAACACATTTCCTCAATAAAGACAAAGAAAATAATCCATATTGATATCATAACAGAGCTGAAGTAGGTGATCGCAAGAAAGTTGTGGAAAGTGTTTCCTCCCGACAGAGATGAGATATCGGGGAAAGAATGTCTGACCGAGGAATAACATAAATGATGAATTAGACAAAGCCCATCAATAACTCCCAGAGTGCTTCTTAATGAGGCGTATAAACGAACAGATAAAAAGTTAGTCTGGACAATCCCATTTATCAGTTTTCCAGAGTGACCTGCATAAAACAAGAATGGCCAAGATGGGATTTTATACATTTCCAACGGAGGCTGTATGACTGCGTGCAACCCTTTTACTACAGATAAAGAGGGGATTTGGAGTCCTCAAGTACACATTTTATGATAAATAATCTATTAAACTTGGGTTGCTGTGTGTCGCCTGTGGCACTTCATAGCAAACCTTTTTTGGGTTGTAATATGCAAGGCCTAGTTATGCAGTCAACTTCAAAATGCACAGATTGAAAATCTACATGGAAGTATTGTGAACATCATCACAATTTTTTAAAGGATAGTCTCATCACCACTTTAATCTCATTTGGAATTATAGAGCTGAATCATAATCAATATAAATACCATTTCTTCTCTGCTTGTTTTTATTCTCCGTTGTAATTTTGCTTTATTTGATCAACTTTCTAGTTTGTTAGTTATACATGGTTTTTACCGAGATAAAAGCCAAGAAATCCCGTCCCATTAAGAGATCACTACAACTACAGATCACATTCCATCATTGACTTCTGCCTTAGTAAAGGGCTTATATTTCACATGGAGGTCATGGTAAGAGATCTTAAACCTTCACCAGACACGCCCAACAACATGATGAGATGTCTTAGATGCTGTAACACACTAAATTCATCTGTGGTACAGTTTTATTGCCAGAACCTTGTGAGGGAACCACCAAACGCATCTCAAAGGAAAAGGTGGCTAATTCGCGTGATTCTGAAAATGCTAAATCTTTGATTCTGCTTTTTATGCACAGTTCTTACGTGAACTAAGGGCGGTGTCACACTAGAACTTTTGGTGCACACCCGGTTTGAAAAACAGCGATAAAAGATGACCATTGGCATTTTACTGGAACTACGGCTGAATCCAAAATGGCATACTCAATGTCATACTAACGTCATTGTGAAATTCGCAGATGACACAAGAGTGATATGCCTGATTACTAACAAGGACGAGTCGGCCTACAGAGAGGAATTATGCAGTCTGACACACTGGTGTAAGGAGAACCATCTCTTGCTCAACACAAACAAAACCAAGGTGGTTGGATTTCAGGTGGCAGGACAAGGAGCACTGCCCCATCACCATCGACGGGACACCTGTGGAGCGGGTAAACCGTTTCAAGTTCCTTGGGGTGAACATACCTGATGATCTCACATGGACTGTTCACACTGATGCAATGCGAAAGAAGGCGCCTGATGAAGTTTGGGATGAGCCAAGAAATCCTCAGAACCTTTTATACCTGCAGAGGGTTGTGCAAACTGCCTGTCGTGTAGTGGGAGATGAGCTTCCCTCTCTCCAGGACTACACCAGGCAGTGTATAAGGAAAACCAGGAAGATCATCAGTGATTCCAGCCTGCTCTCCTTGCCTTTGGGCAGACGATACCGGAGCTTCCGGTCCAGCATAAACAGGTTGAAGGAAAGTTTTTTTCCTCAGGCTATTAGACTGCTCAACATAAAAAACTGTCACACTCCATAAGCTCACACTTCTTTTTACCATACACTACAGTTTCATGGACTATAATTCATCATGCACTGTACCTAAGGCAATAAGCGTCCATTACCAATTTGCATACCTATATCTGTACTATGTGTACTGTATGGTTGATCCATTGTACATACACGTTCATGTGTACACCTGCAGAAGTCTTTTTTGTACTTTGCACTGTTCGTCTGCACTACATACTGTCACTTAAGTTTGTAAAGTCATACAGTTGTTTATCATACAGTTGTCTGTCCAACTGCCTTCTACTTTGTCTGGAGTACGCACTCAAGACTTTCACTCACCACACGTGGTGAAGTGACAATAAAATTGAGTGGAGTTGAGTCAATGAGTAGATACTTAATTTCAGTAAGTACGTACTTAACGTGGGCTTAATGGGTACGTACTGTTTTGCCTGAATGGGTGTATTATGAATGCGATCGGCCTTTGTCTGCCATATTGACGTGGTCATGTGACTTTATTCTACTTCTCTTCCTTTTTAATGGCAGTGGTTGATGTCACTCGTGTAGATACACCCATGTCACTGAAAAAAAAGATTTGTTGGATTTACTCAATTGAATTATGGACATTGGTTCAACACATTTAGTTTGAGTTCAAACTGTCCTACGCATTTATGTAATTTCATTATAATGCTATCGAGTTAATCAGATGTATTTTCAAAAGGTAACGTGTAAATACTCTTTTTAAGTTCTCCTAACATAATTATTTTATTTTATATATACGCTGCAATCATGTTAGTTTTGTGCAATTGAATTAGGTTATTCTAACATAATTTTGATAATTTCACTTAAATTAGATTTGAATGGGTTGTTGTATGATGTTTTATTTCAATAAAACAAAAAACCTTTTGTTAAGCCTTTATTTAATCAATGTAACAATGCATCATTTAAATAACATGTCCAAAGAACATCGCTTTCAAAAACTTAAACTTTTATTTCATAAAATTACTGCTCTCTTAACATATTTACATGTAGATTAATAAAAAAAACAAAGGCGGTCCATCTCACTGGTGCAGCTTACATTTGAAATGTTGTGCCTTGATAGAGAGTTCCCCTCCATCCAACCCCATTACGAGTTTTTGAAGAATTTCTAAAGTAAAACGCAATTTAAGAGCATAAATTAGACCGAACAACATTGACGTTGCAAAAGCCACACTGTCGAGATCATGAAGCACTGCCACACCCTCTAGCACATTTCCTACATCATGGGCTTCATTGTCAGCTGTGTCCTTTATCATGAAGATGCCCATGGTGGTCTTTTCAATGGCACTCTGTAAAAGATCTTCTTCCATGTCCTACAGATAGAAAACAAGAGATTAGATTTCAAGTAAAATCTAAATAATTAGATAGCCTCTTTTAATAGGGGCTATCTAATTATTTAGATTTTACTTAAAAACAAAAAAATGGAGTTGGTTTTATAACCCAAAAACTCTGTGTTGACATCACATATTTCAGTAAACAAATTAGAAAATAAGTATCTGTTCAATTTGACATCTGTTAAATATACACCAGCGGTGCCCAATCCTGCTCCTGGAGATCTTTCTCCAAGTTAAATCCTCCACAATTACATATATGGCAACGGAATATTATATTTTTGAATCAGTTGTTCCCAAAATGTAAACCTTAAAAGAGTTTCATCCTATTATTAGCATTTTCTTTTAAAAACACTAGCATACCATAAAATTACCTTTATTGTGACAGTACTTTAGATTAATTATGCTATCCATCTCAAAGTAAAAACGATGTAACCTGCCTTGCAGAATTTCATTAGTGTGAAATCTTAATGTTATGAAATAAAGCCAGGCAGTGAGAGATCTGTGTGGACGTTATAGTGCAAGCACTGCTTTAGTTGAACTTAAAACCATACTGTATGTTTAACTTTGTCGGTGTGGTTATGTCAAGGCGTTAGTGGTGCCAACAACACGAGAAACTACGGTGACGATGCGTTACGTCACAGTCGGTATATCAGTCTACTTCACAACGTTTCTTAGACAGACATTGACGGCGCTTTGGCCCATTACTGTTATATGATAACGGCGCCGACATATTGTGGAAGACGGTCCTAAAAACAAACAGCAGTGATTTTGGAAGCTTAGGTTTCCCCTTTTTTGTTAATACTAAACGTTAACGTTAGGTTGTCTAATTCACTTGCTGTACATTACCAATGCCAGGCCCTGATAGAAGAACATATTGTACGCATTTCCTATCAAACCTCAGCACAAAACACTTTTAGTCAAGGTATGGACAGAATTGAAAAGAATTCGACGAAATAGACCGTCGACATGATTTATCTTTAAACACTATTTGTTGCATTTACTCTGACAATGACTCCATTTTTAGTTTATATCATACGACATTTACATAAATTCTTACCTTTTAACTAGCTCTGGAAACAAATCAGTCAGCCCCCTCAAGCGTCCTCGCCCAGACCAACGGTCCTAGTTTTCAAAGCGCATGCGCTGATGCTCTCGTGCAGCTTGCTCGCGCGCAAACGTACGAAAGTGGCTTTTCTTCTGGTATTATAATATAATAATTATAATATTAAAATAATGTCATAATTTGTTTTTTACAAAGGTACGTGGTCAAGTTATTTATTAAATAAAAAACGGAAAAAAACAATAATTATTTGTAATTATATTATAAATAATGTGTAATATACTGTATGAATATATTTTTTCATTGCATACATGTGTTTTCAGTCAATATTCAACAATATAACACTGATGCAATAATCATATTTATGTAGGCCTACTTAAAAAAACTGAATTACATTAATTGTATGCAATTGAATTAAGTTTTCAATGAAAATGCAAAGTAATTGTGAGACAAGAGCTAATTATAATCAAGTAAATCTCAAACTAGAAAAAAAACATTTTACATGAACACAATATGTTGGAAATCTTAATCAATTTGAACGTATTCTTGCAAAGTTATCATATCATGTTTTGATGACAGTGTTGAATTTCATTTAGACTTAACACAATACAATTATGTTTGCATTTCAAACATAAAATTATTAAGTAGACTGTACGTGTATTGTTTTAATAAATTCAGTAAAACAGCTTTTCCTTATTTTCAGTGTAGTATTAAAAACATCTTGAGAAAATCTTTTCTCTGATGTTTTTTTACATGCCAAGTATGTTTTAACATATACTTTATCCAAATGCTATCCGACCACGCTCTCGTTTTACTTACACTTTCTCCTCATCTGTTCTTTTCTTTCCTTTTCAAAAGATTGAATGAAAAGATAGAATTGAATTCAATGCTAGGACACGAAACTGATTAGCATTAAAACGTTAAGTTTAATTAATTAAAAATCCAATAATACAAAAACAATACCATGAATTCTATTAATATGCATTATATAAAAAATGGACATACATAGAATGGTTTACATAGCAAAACCTTTATGGTAATGACCTAAGACGCGTTTCGGCGGCAACCAATCGGAACGTCGAAGTCCACCGCTTGATTTTGCATGTTTCATTTTTGTTGAGCTGTGGAATGAAAAAGCTCTTTCAAACAATATCTCTTTATAATGACATTTGACTCTCTCTTTCTCTCTCTCTCACTCCCTCCCTCTCTCTCTCTCTCTCTCTGCCCTTGTCTGTGATTCCAAAAGCATAATAGATGTCAAATTGAACTAGAAAAAAATCCCCTGTCCCCTATTTATCATTCTTAATCATTTCCTACAGATTTCTCAAGACCACGATTATTGAGTGCATCTATCTTGCGCTCTCTCCGAGACCAGACAGAGATTAATCGCACCGGCATGGAGATTTAAGGACTTCCCCACACCATCAGATTTGAACTGACAGTCCTTAATTCTTCGAAATGCTAACTGCCCTTTGTCTCCTCCATGCAGGCACGTGCATCCACACAAATGCGGATACACGCACACATTTTTGAAATACCCAGCAGCACAAACTTCAGCGTTTAATGTAAATCGCTCCTCTGTGGTAAACACTCTGAAGGAACAATGCGTGCATTGTGAAACAGACCAGCAAGTGGATTGTTAAACAGGAAGTCACGTTTGTACGCTGTGAAAGAGAATTGTTGTGGTATCTGGCTCAAGTTTTTACAAAAGGACATATTTTTTGGAAAAACATGCATTTGACATTTAACAGTAACATTTGTTTGCTATAATTAGATGTTGTTCTTTTAGACACAATGTTTTTTAGCTTTTAGTTTTTATTAAAGGTCCAATGTGTGATTTTTTTTCGAGGATCTATTGACAGAAATAAAATATGATATAACTATGTCTTCAGAGACCTTCAAGACCTTAAATAATAAAGCGTTGTTTCGTTACCTTAGAATAAACCATTTCAATCTACATACACCGCAGGTCCACATACAAGGAATTCACAATGTTGTTTCTACAGTAGCCCTAAAAGGAACAAATAGAGCACATTTTGTAAATACATGATCTCATTCGGCAAAGAAGTGAAAACGTGATGACAACTTAGTTCTGTGTCATCTGCTGTAGTGCTTCAAAAGGGAGGGGTGGAGTGAGCCGATGGTTGTAATTTACAACCTCAGCACTAGATGCCTCTGAATGTCATACACTGGACTTTTAAGATAGAATGTAAAGTAACCTGCAATTTTACGTTTCAAACCGAGATGTCGATATAGAGACTAAAATTACGGGTTGCAGCTTTAATGCATATTTTACCAGCAGAATATATCTGGTTTCATTTCAGCCAGAGCAAAACATGCCAAAAGTACATAATAAGGGGCATATTTTTTACGTAATCATCGCCTCATGAAATTTGCAGCTAAAGTGAATAATTTATTTACTTAGCTATATTCAAAATCACATGTTCAACAGCATTAAAGTCAAACGGATAAGTGGCAACGAAGCCTTGGAGGAAGTAAGGTAGATGCAAGTTAATTCATAAATCATTTACTTAAAGTGAGACATCGCACATTCCCCTCAGTCTTACAGACAGACCCTCTCGCCTCCATTATTTCTGTTCTCTCTCACTCTTTAAAGTCTTCAAAACTCAAGTAAGTCTTATTGACTGTTAATCATTGATATGAAAAAGCAAAACCTATGATTAAGGGAACATTAGCCTGTAGCGCCATGGGCGTTAAAATGCAACAGTCGTAATTACAGGGGCGGATATTTACTGGGCTGCCTGGATAAAAATGAGACTGGATTAAACACAATTATAACCGCTCCCACAGAGGTTGGCCACGTGAAATGCGGTTTAATTAAGTTTTATTCATGGCTCGCGAGCGATCCTTCCACCACAGGATCCAACCGCAATATCTCCCGACATGACAGAGACAATCAAACCAAACCAGATGAGAAGAAACAACTTTCATTAAAACAGCAGTTGCCACAAAATAATATCTATCCGCTCTATGGGTCTAAAACAGTCTGTGTGAACAAATAAATAAAAAAGCGTACATTTATTAAGGACAGGATAAAGAGTACCTGGATGATTCGCTTTTTCAACCGATAATTTGAAGTGTGTAACTGTGGACACTTCATGCATTCAACGGTCACAGTTTCGCTTACTTGGGGGAAGGAAGGCAGAGCCATCAGATGCTGCTCGATCAATCTCCTCTAGAGTCATAACGCTTCGATCTGATGACGACTAAAGTAATACTGGCCAAAACAGATAAAAACTACATTCACTGTACAATGTATAACTTTTTTCATTCACACGCATTGTGACGTGCGATGATTGACATCATTTGCACTCGTCTGGGAGACCATTATACTTCAGGTTAGAAAAAACTTTGAGTATTATCCATTTGGGACAGTACCCTTCTAAAATACATACACTACATGGTTGGGTGCATAGTTTAAGTGCATAGTGCATAGTATGTCATTTAGGTCACAGCTGTTGTTTTCTCAATGTGATTGGCTCACGTGATCTTTTTACAGTTTTTCTCAAATGCTAAAACACATTTCACAAACGTTTCCTCCATGTTCCCCAATGTCTAAACACAACACCCTTTTCTAAAGCTACATAAACACAACCACACCTTCTCACTTCAAAACTCAAACTTTCACACCAAAAGAGCAGCTCGAAGCTTTCAAAAATGTAAACACTATACACATCATTACACACAACGGCAAAAAAATTGAAAACACAATGCTCAATTTGTGAGAAGGTTCTTTGTTTCATAACTGCCAATGCATATTTTTAGAAACTTTACAGTAATGGATCTTCTTAGATCTCTGCAGAGCTTTAGGCATTTATATTTGTGAGTTTCATATGAAGAGTATAAATCTATAGTAAATTCTGCATGTACACTACTGTAACACAAATCAATCCAAAAACTGAATCTATTGCACACAACAGTACTCTTGAAAACATGATCAGGGTGTGAAGTTTTTTTATTTACTTTATTCACACCACACACACACCACAATCTCTGTGCGGCATCATGTCGCTGAGCTGCATTGGCCACATCCCCTCATCCACATCGCAGGCTATATTGTCTAAAACGCCCTGGAATGGCGAATCCATCCATGGAGGGCCTCCACTGGGATGTCAACACAGGCCAGCTCCATTGCCCTTAGGAGGTTCTTTCTAGTGTATGGTTGTCTGTCATAAACCTTCCATCTCCACGATGAGAAGAGCTCCTCTAAAGGATTCAGGAAAGCGGAGTATGGCGGCAGACAGACGTTTAAAAGGTGGTTACTGTACAAACCACTCTCTGATTTGGTTTGTTCTGTGGAAGCTTACATTGTCCCAAATGATCACATAAATGTGATGGGCGGTCCAGGAGGATGTCTTTTAGCTCCTCTAGGAAGGTGAGGAGACGTTGGATGTTGTAAGACCTAAAGGACAGAATGCCGGTGGACAAGCCCCTCTAAACCCATGGCCGCACAAAGAGTGATATTACCCCCTATTGTGGCCAAGCTGACATCAATGCTCTCAAAGTTGACATTATCTGCAGTGACTTTGTCTCTGATCTCCCGGAGTCTGATGAGGTTGTTCTCACGAACCATATCCAAAATGAGGGTTTCTTGTGCCGCTGTAAATATGGCAACCCTCCCACCTCGATGTGGCATTCTTTCAACTCTAAAGAAAGAAACATGTGTTGTCAATTGACATGTTTTACAAATACAGTAACAACGTATTTGAAACAAATTGACTACTTTCACAGGCTTGTAAATTGTATTGTGACAAAGAAAGCAATTGTCTGAATGCACTGATAATGGTGGCCACGGTGAACCTACTCAGGTTTGGACGGACACTTAGTCCTGCTTCAGCCATTGACATGCCATGGACAATGACATGGTCAATGACTGTTGCTCGCATCTTGTCTGTAATGATGGTGCGAGGTTGTCTTGCTCTCCCTCCTGGACCTTCTCCTCTCCCTCCTGGACCTTCTTCTCTCCCTCCTGGACCTTCACCTCTCCCTTGTTTGCCTGCTCCTCTTCTTCCATAGCCAGCTCTTCTCCCATAGCCAGCTCTTCTCCCTCCTCTGACTCAAATCTTCAGCAAACTGTGCCCTCTGAACTTGCTTTTATACATGTGGCCACAGCATTGGCAACAAGTGTCTTAAATTTTGAGTCGTTGTGTGTAATGAATGGTGCCAGGTGTGTTCATTGTGTTCAAATATTGCTGACTGTGGCAAGCATTTTGCATCACATGAGCTTTCATCTGAGAATATGAGCAGAGTTATTTTGCAACTTGTGTTTTAACAAGGAAAAATGTGTTAAGATTTATGAGAACGGAGGATTGTGTTTTGTGAATTGTGTCTTCATGTGAAATGTGTTTATGATATTGGAAAATGATGGCTATATTTAGTAAATGTGTTTAGACAACTGGACATTTGGTTTAGAGGATTGGCTTTTGAGTTTTAGCATTTGAGAAAAACTGTAATGACTAGAATTCATATGCATGCAATGCAGTCAAGCTAGCCAAAAGTTAAATATATAAGGGAGTCTGAAATAGAAATGTGTGAAAAAGGATGTGTCCAGTTGTTGGAGGTCTGCATTTAACACATGGCAGTAAAGACAATTGCATGTAATCGGACGGATTTTGATGCGGTGGAAGCTGTTATGGATTGGGTTAATTAAAATGTTAATTTTATGGTAATGGTCTCTCTACATTTCGGGTCTTGACATTTTCCTGCGGCGACGAATCCATCTCTCGAAAACAAAGTTTTGGCTCGCAAAAATAAATTCACCCCGTGTCACGGACAAAAAAGGATCACCTGCGATTCACTCTCTAAAAGGTTCAGCAGATATTGAACCGAGTCGGACAGATAGCGGTCTTCACTGAATACATATTAATGGACAGATATTAAAGAGTTATTGTGTGGTGGACGGAGAGCAGAGTTGAAGTACCTGATGCAATAATTTTCAGGTAGACGTGCTGGCAATGCTTTTAGATTTTCATACCGATTTACTGTATATCTTTTGAGTGTACTCATTGAGTGTATATCTTTTGATAGTTCACCCAAAAAATATTATACTCACTCTCATGTCAATTTAAACATACAACATTTTTTCTTCTGCAAATACAAAAGAAGATATTCGGAAGAATATTTTTAACCGAACTCAACCGTACTCATTGACTTGCATTGGTTTTGTGTCTATGCAACAGAGGTTAAAGGGTACCGCCATTTTTCCGTTACCAACATTCTTCAAACTATCTTCTTTAGTGTACTGCAGAAGTTTGAAAGTTTTGGGTGATCATTTTAAGAATCAAATTTGGACTGTAGAATGTTAAAAAATAACTAGCCCGATCAAACAATGTGTTCAAAAATCACAAATACTAGTATGAATAGCAAAACTCCACAATCTTGCATACTGTATATTTATATTTCATTTCTCAGTTATTGCAAGCACTTTAACTCATTTCCATAAATAAACACAAACTCTGGACTAAATTAGCCCGTTTATACCAACATCTAACATGACTCTTCCACGGGTTTTAGCATAAACTTTCTGCTGCAATCTTTAAAGAAATGACTGTAATCAAACATTTAATATGATCCGGCGACAGTTTTATCCATCCGACTGCTAATGTTGCATCTCAAGCCATTTCATTACAATCCTCACAGGTTTTCGGTTTTATCGCGTGTGTAACTTACGCGCCGAATGTGACACCCACGTACGCTTGCGGCATGTTTCAGTGACGCCGTTTGTAAGATCCACTTGGCCATTTACATTTATTAATCCCAGCTTTTTATGATCTTTTTATGCTGAAATATTACAAAAGACACATTTATTTAAAACAATGACTTGGAGTGATGTGCGCTTGATTCCTGCGCTCCTATAAAGCCCAACAATATATGCGAGTCGTAGGCATGTGATATGAATTTCCATCTCATTCTACTTCCTAAAAGCCTCATTTTGCAGACGCAGGCTCTAAACACATTTTAATGCCGGCAAGGATGAATACCAGGAATAAATTGGGCGTAATTGCTAATATTTCATAATGGCACACCAGAAACCTGCATAACACTACAAAGGAGGTTGCCAAATGGCTTGTGTCAACTGCAAAGAAAGAAACGAATAAAGAACCTGAGAGTGAGGGAGCAAGGAAAGAACGATTTAACTCATGGAAAAGCTACTTTGCATTATTTTCCTGTGAGGTCTAGACGCAGTAGATTTGGTTTTCTCTAGGTTTTGGGCAATATTAAATGATTGTTGGGTGCCTGTCTTTCGTTCCAGCTTGCCCTTTAGATGTACGTCAAATCCATCAGACTGAAAAGTCAAAGCAGGACACAGTTTACTGAATGCGAAATGATCACAGGCCTGCAAGCACGATTAGTCTTTTTTGTCTGCCTGTCCGGCTCGTTCTTTACAATCAACGTTGAAAACGTCTAATTGCTAAACGCCACTCGTAGTTTTGCTTCTCAAGCGCCGTGCAAAACGCTCTCATTAACCCCATTTAAATAGCAACTGGCTTGCTTTGTTCTATTTTCGAACCAATCGAGATAAGTGGAGGCTTTGATGAACTGATTCGCATGCTCAAATTTCATCCATTCGACGCAGAATGTATTGAATGCGATGCTCTAAGGACACTCGTTGTAACAGTTGCCGCTCCATCTGCTTTGACAGATCAAGTCCTAGGGGGACCAAAGGAAAGCGCCAGTGATGTGAAGATCTGTTTTCACATTTGAAGGGCAGCCTGAAAATATCCAACACTTACAGTATACCGGGAATATCAAGTATGTTCAGTGTATGTCAATCATCGAATTGCACGAAAGTTCCCTGTTTTGCAGCGATATTCCCTTGGAGTTCTACAGACCCACAGAGGACAGTAGATTTCATCATGGCAGTTTTGGCAACAGCTTCAGGTTTTATGGTCTAAAATCTAGTGGAAAGCGTCTTCTACATCTTTAGGACATGCATTTTCTGTAGTGTATAGAGATGTAATCTAAAAACATTTTTTTCGAAATATGAAATGTAACCCTCGACTTTTCATGCTTTGTGCATATTACAATGTGCGATTGAAATGGTTTGCAATTACTGAATCATTTGAATGCTTCAAAAACTAAGGTAATGTCAGATCAGATAGTAAAGAATGATGCAAATGCAAAGAACGTGAATCCTTTATGTAAGTTACATGAGTTTTGGTTTTAAATTGTATTATAGTATATTTTTCCTTTATTATGTAGCCAAAATAAATCTGCATGCGTGCAGCAGGATATAGAAGCAGATTGCCTTCGGAGTCAGCTTTTCCAAATGCAGAGTGACTTTAATTATTTAAATTTGTTATAAATTATGTAACAGAGTTTATATTGAAATGATAATGTTAAAATCTACCTGTATTACAGCTTTGAAGGCTGGGGTGGTTTAGGGTCTCTCAGACCCCAAGGCCCTTGATGTTTAAGGCCCCAAGAAACTACAACAGGAATGAATGAAGTTATCACTATATGATTGATACACAGAGCATAGCACAGCATTCTTCTCAGTTGCTTGTTTTGATTCGTTTGATTTAGTTGTCTCCGGTTTCCCTGAGTCAATTTGTTACAGAATGAGAATGTTGTTTTAGTAACGTGGGAAAGATTAATGTTGGCATATTATAAACGGTCTCTGTTAACAGATGGAGTTAAAGTGCTAAAAACTGGCAAGACCTAATGATTGTGCTTTGATTGGTTGATTGATTAATTGTTTCCTTAACTAAAGTCTTTTTAGATTGCGAATGCACCGTTCAGCCAAACCTTAAATCCAACACATAAATTTCTGTCTGCTAAAGTGACGTTTTGGCTATAAATATTACCCCCTAATTAATTACTCAGCAAACCATGGATACTCTCACTCTCAGGCAGTTTGTCAGATAGAATTTATTTGGAAGCATCTGGGCTTGTTTTCAGACATGTAAGCTTCAGCGCAAGTTCTACCAGGAATACGCATTACGTCACTAAGTTAACTCACAGAGCTAGCCTATCATCCCTTGGTATAAAAGGATTGCACTCCCCTTCTCTCTCTCTCGTTCGCAGATACTGAAGCACACGTGCAATTCGTTATCCTGTGTTAAGTCTGCAATGCCAATATGTTGCAAAGACCACTCGTAGGTTGCGAACACACGGATTCGGAAGACGATCCACCTCCAGATATACCTCTAATTTCAATAGAAATAGTTAAATGCGCAGATGACGTCACGCACTAATTTGCATATCAGAGACGTCATCATGTCGTATCTGACAAGCTAAGCGCTTCAGGTCTGCTTCATATCTCTATTCTATGAGCTCTCCTGTGCAGTATTATATTTAATACAATACACCCAAATGCACAATAAATAAGTTCTTAGTTTTTGATGTGGTGGCGTAATATACCGGCGGTTCACCACATACATTTTTGGGGGCGCTGCGTATCACGACCATTAACGTTACGGCTTACGCAGCTATTCACTTTATGACCCAACTATGCCTATGCAGCCCATCTATAGCACCGCTACCGCAGCCTCCTGTATCTAGTTTTACACTATTTACTAGCAGTCTTTTTTTAACCGTTTACTAACTGACCTAACATGGTTAATCAAAGGCTTAGCAGCTGCCGAAATCACAACTATTGCAACCTCCCTTTAGCTTTGCAGGCTTATTTATCTTAGTGGCCTTTGCAGGCCATCTTTATCACGGCTGTGCAGCCTCCTTTCAGCCTATGCAGGCTTCTGTATCTCATGGCTTATGCAGCTCACCTATATCACGGCTTTGTAGCCTCCTGTCAGCCTGTGCACACAAACTCGTTTAATTGATAGCTTATGCAATTCATCCATATCACGGCTATCGCAGCCTCCCTTTCAACCCATGCAGGTTTCTGCATTCTGACTTACACCTTTCAGCTCACACAGCCTGGTTAAGCAGCCACCACTAAGTCAAGTCACCATCTCTTTTATAGCCTTTTACTCACTAGTTCCTACCACAACCGAGAAGCCTCCTTACGGCTCGTGGTTTTACAAGCCTCGCACTAATTTTTCTAACCCCACGTTAACATCATTGATTTATCTGACTAAATATCTGTTCTCTGCCTTTTTACTTTAGGAACAGCAGTGAGAAACTTCATCCGGCAGGTACATTTCACGTTCTCTTTGGGGGTAGGCTCCGCCCCTGCTTTATCTCCAGGCAGGAACTTAGAGAATTCTTTCCTTGGACAGGGTCTACGCCAAAGATCTCAACATTATGTTATCATTCAATGTCCTATCGGTCTATAAATATAATCCATCATTCTCCTGTCTTTTGAGTCTTTCTTGTAGAAATTGAAAGCATTTTGCTTCTCATTCACGATACTTTGTCAGCATTAGGATGGTGGGGATTTCTACCATTTAATCTCACAATGCAACGAAACAACATTCACTTTTAAAATGTATGTGAACTTGAAGTGATGACAGCAATGTTTTTTTATTAGTCAAGTTGTTTGTTTGGTTATATTGAATTCGGATGAATTATTCGAACATGATCTGTATTTACTATTTACAAATTGAAAATTCACATTCGAGACATGACTGTGAATTTTATGTCATACAACGAAACCAATAGATCTCCAAGTTATGTCTACTGACGACCTTAAACTTAAACTTAAATCCCACTTAAAAATAAGTCCCAGAGGAAACCCATGGCTCGAAAATGCTAATTCTTTTCTGGGTTTTTTGGACTGACCTTGAATGAACGATCTTCAGACGGTTGATCTTTGTCCTTCAAATGCGAGTAAACTGTTGAGGTTTGCCTTGAGGGTCTTGCTTTTTTGCACTGAGCTGTTGGCTTATAGAGGGCTTGTTCTTTTTCCTTGATGTCTGGCCATTCTTTATTGCACTGAATTGCATAAATTGTATCGCTTTGCTGATGTCGGCATGTCCGAACCTTTGTGTGCTGTAGAGTCTGTCTATCTATTGATTGTTGTGAAAGCGCAAATGTCTACAGAGGGCTGTGCTGTTTATCTGAAGAGCATGTCAGCTTTAGCCCAAGTTCTGCCAGGAAGACTCAATGCTACGTCACTCATTACGTATAGACCTAACCAATCATTATTTAACACCTGGAGTATATAAGATATACTTGCTCTCTGTTTGTGTTTGCAGAAGAGGCCTCGGATATTCACCCCATCCTCCCCACCACCACAGGTTGGTCCCTGTCCATCAACCCCAGGGGGTTGGCTACGCCCCTGCCTCCGTCTTCAGGCAGGAAGTGCAAGAATACGTGATCCTCTGGATGCAAGCTATGAACGGGGTCTACGCCAAATTACTTTATATTACAATATTTTGTTATCTCTTGCTGGTTATTCATCTTGCCTCCATAGTCTTTCTGGTAAACATGACGTTTATAATAAAATAAGTACAATTTAAAAGTTTCAGATTCCTTACTTAATTTGATTTATGTGACTCAAATAGGAAATGTTGACATTTTAGCATTTAGCTGTAAATTACTGTAGACACATTTTAAATATAAAAATATATGGTTAAGCAAACTACTTAAAATTTAAATTAAGAAACCTTATGATAATGTAAAAAGAATAGATAAAATAAAGAACAATTTTTGAAATTGTTTTTGAAGCCAGTTTTGAAATTGAAAATCGATTGTGATAAATTGCCCAATCGTGACATAAAATATAATTAAAAAATCTAAAAAATATATTAAAATTTAAATATAAAAAAGTACAATATCTGTGAAGATTTTATTAAGACATTACACAAAAAATTGTCACATGATAATTGCTAAATAATATACATAACAAATCAAAACAATGTCTTATATTGGCATTATTATCAAGAAACCAAACTTACACCCCAATGAACTTGGAAGCTATAGACCGATTTCAAATCTCCCTTAACTTTCTAAAATACAAAAAAAGTCCACTCAGTGGTGTTCTTTCTTAAAAAATGACATCCACTACGAATTTCAGTCAGGCTTTAGACCGCATCAAAGCACTGAAACTGCGCTAGTTAAAATTACAAATGACCTGCTTATAGCATCAGATAAATGTAACATCTCACTCCCAGTCCTGCTTGACCTTAGAGCTGCGTTCAATACTGTAGACCATAACTTACTTTTAGATCGCTTACAAAATTATACCGGTATTCAGGGACAGGCAATGCAATGGTTCAGATCTTACTTATCAGACAGACATCAATCAAAAATCTAACACAAGTCAATTCAGGAATCGGGTTTTAGGACCCTTGCTATTCTCCATATACATGCTTCCCCTTGGCAACATTGTTAGAAAACATGGACTTAGCTTCCACTGTTATGCAGATGATATTCAGCTATATATCTCATCAAGATCAGATGATTCCTTCCAGCAGAGTGCATCGAAGGTATAAAACATGACTAGCCATTTCCTACTTTTAAATTCTAATGAAACAGAACTGATACGTAATATACATTAACAGAATATTTCTGATTATTACCTGCAAATTGAAGGCTGCACTGTTGCACCAACAACAGCCTTAAACGGTTTAGCCCCTACATAACAGAGCTTCTATCACACAGCAACCCATCATGCTCTCTAAGATCTCAAAACTCTGGACTTTTGATAAGACCTAACTAAATCCACCAAAGGGGGTCAAGCTTTCTCATACATGGCACCGATACTCTGGAATAGCCTTCCCGATACTATTCGAGGGTCAGACACACTCTCATGAATCAAGATTAGTGACATCTTTTAAACCAAGCATTCACACTCAGGCAATTCCATCCCCAACCAAGAGCAAAGACAGACTAATCACATTAATGCTAAATTTACAATACTTGGTTGTAATATAACTCACTCTCTATCAAGGAAAGGGGAAACTACATATAATTATGGGGGAGGGATCCACCAACCATATTTAAAGTAACCTATGTTATATGGAGCTCTCAAAGAAAATCAATAAATCATAAATTGCTCTTTACCAGATTAGTATTAAGTATAAAAAAAGAAAATAATTGAGATGGATAAATCACATATGATGTGGAACAGAGCAGTGATGGTTCCACCATCAACTCAATGTCCAATAAAAATGTGTTCTGTGTCCTTATATGTTGTACTTATCTTAGATGAAGAGGATGATGATGATAAAGATGATGAAGATATCCTCACCAAACAATCCCAATGAGGGACTCAAACAATAAATTTCCACCATGTGTTCCAAAACAGTTCAACAGTTCATGGTAAAATGTGAAGTAGTAATCTCAGCAATGCCCCTTAATGCTCCATATCTTTGCAGTGAACATATTAGCAGTATGAAAAACTGCCGATACAAAAGAGCCCTTCTAAAGTAAATACACAAACTGACTGTTCACATGCTAACAAACACGTACCACAGAGCAAACATAAGAAATACAATTCATACATAAAGTCAGCTAAATAAAATACAAACTCAAAACAAACATAGAAAGACACTTTCATTCATTGAGCTTGAATCACAAAAAGGTTTCTCAATCCGAACTCTATAATGTTTGTAGGTAGCATGTGAAAAGACCCTTGCTGAATCAGAAATTGGATACTGCCATACTATATAGTAGGCAAAAAGCAGTAGGCGAACCGTAAACTAATAGTATGTCCGAAACCTCGGTCTTCATAAAACAGTAGAAGAGAATTTCTCGCGGCTGGTGCACAATTTCTCGCAAGATTTGGACATGCGTATACTACTGTTGCGTCCGAATACGCCTACTTACCTATTATATAGTATAAGAAAACACAGTATGTCCGAATCCTCAGTTTTTATAAAAGAGTAGGTGAGAGGTTACCCGGATGCCTTACTGGTTACGCCCACATTCTGAAGCACCCAGTGACAGATACTTGGGATACTTATTTATCCCATGAGCCCACGGGACAGGATAAGTTCATACGATGTGAGTATTACTAGCCAACAACGCGTTTCTTTGCGTTGCAGTCGCATTTGTTAAAGTGCTGTAGCGTTAAGTTAACCTGTAAGATGCTACATAGTGAAGTACATTTGTGGTTTTGCTATGAAAATACAGTGTTTAATATGTCAAGCTTAAAGGGGAGCTCCACGCACATAATTGTAGTAGACGTAGTTCAAAGTAGACATAACGTTACATATGTTAAAACCATACGCATGTTAAAGACAGTTTTTATTGTTTGTGTAATATGGGACCTGTCATTTTCCCGATAAGTATTGCAAATGGGCATATCACAACACGAAATACACATCACAGTAATGTAGCTTAGGTCTGTTAACATGTGGTACTAAAGCAGTCTTCACTGCTTGCATAGATAGTTATAGGTAATGTAAATAAACATTTACTTAAGTAACTATACATGTATATATTTCATTTGTCCATTAGTACTTTTGATGTTTTCAGGAAAATAAACATTTTCGTTGAATAAACAGCGAGTTAACATCTGCAACTACCTCCACATTTAAATGCAGTATTGAGCACAAATCATAGAGGTCACTTGAGTCTTGTTTTACTGTTACAGGGACAGATGAGCACACTTGTTAAAATCACGAAGGTGGCGACGGTGGTTAGCTGCGATGGCAGTATGTGTGATTGAAAGCCTGTAGATACAGGATAATTTGTTACAACGTTGGCACCACTCCGTCATTTAGTTGCAAGCGACTAGAAAAACTGGGACAAAAGTCTTCGAAATGACATTTTGCTGTCCGGGAGATACAAACTCCATCCACTACTGTCGTGACACCGGGTCCTTTCCCTTCACATCCAAAAACACACCTCTTAGGTGCCATTATTGGCTAAAACAACTACAATACACTATTACACGCGTTGCTCACTGCGGCATTCTGGTTCTTGGAAAAGAAGATCATCAATATAGTGGACAACGGACGATCGCATTCATACTCCACCCATTCAGGGAAAATATTACGTACCCATTTAGCCACGTTGAGTACGTACCTACTGAAATTGAGTTCCTACTCATTGAGTATGCGATTTTGGACTCAGCTCATCTATCTAACCAAGCAATCTGTCTTCCTCTACTCCTTTACCCCTTTATAAGCAATATAGGATGGTAGTGCAAATACAGCCCACCAAAAACCATTGTAACCAAGGCTATGGACTGTTACATAGTATTTAATGGTAAACTTACATCACATGACAGCAGTTTGAAGTTATGGTTGCACTTTCCCCTGCTTATAACATTCCTCTGTTGTCTGATATCGATCACAAAATAAGAGAGAATTATACCTAATCAGTTTCAACAAATGAACACAACTAATAAGCTCTCCCTATTTTTTCATAAACATTTAATACGTAACTTTAAACCCAAGTCACTGAATGCAACTGTGAAGAGAGAAGAAACGGAGAGCGGCTGTGAAATTTAAAACTTATTATGGGTTTTCATCTTCCTTGATTATGCAACCAGTCTGGGGGGCCAAGGATAAGCATGGGTGATTTATTGATACAGTTTTTCGTCTTGGCTGCACAATTAATGGTAAATTAATGATTGCAATAATGAACAAGAAATGGGTGATTACAAATACAGCTTCTAATTAATTAATAATGAAAAGTGTTGATTACGGCGTTGCTTTTAAATAAAGCCAAATGTTTCCAATTACGACGTATTATTGCAGCGCTAAATTAGTCTGTAAGATAATCAATAACAACTAATAACAAAAAAGTCTTAAGCCACAGCATTTTATGTTTCACTTGAGTTTGCAATACCACATACAATCCACAAAGAAATAATTGAACACCAG
The DNA here is from genome assembly GCF_947034865.1 of Barbatula barbatula. Taxonomy (NCBI): domain Eukaryota; kingdom Metazoa; phylum Chordata; class Actinopteri; order Cypriniformes; family Nemacheilidae; genus Barbatula; species Barbatula barbatula. Next base: position 6,011,240 of record NC_136771.1, on the reverse strand, counting down.
TTATGTATAAATTATGGTTTTATGATAAACATGTACAAAACGTAAAAGTGAAAAATTTCATATTTGAAATGCATTGTCTTGCATTGTTGCACAGGTGTCTTCTGTATTTTTTGTTTCTGCACTTGCATGATTTTCATATGTTCTATGAAATGAAAGAAAGAAATCCCTGCTTTTGTTTTTTTATCTCAAGACCAAAGACATCTGTCAGTAAAACAGCACCGGCGGGAGACCTTATGATCTTAATATTATGGATTATGTTTATTGTTATAGGTCTATAAATTTAAGGCCTCAGTGCCTCTGACTATAAAAGCTCATTACAGCCACACTGTTGCATATAGTTGCACAGTAATGATGTTGGGAAATAAAGGACATCTTTCATAGAGGCAGATGACTCGCATTCCAAATCCCTACAGAGGTCAGATCCTACAGAACAGTACTGTTCAATCCAAAACTCATTCTCACCCCCGTATCCGGGACTTAACGTACAAGCCTGACATATACTGTAGATCTGCAAAGGTCAGATGTTGTAGGTCACAGGTTACTCGCGTTGGTTTGGCTCTAAAGATGAAACCAAACACCCTGAATTTGTAATGTGCTTATGTAGTACATAACAGTAAAGGGCTCGGCATAGTCCAGGTGAGTTGCGCTTTTGTTTGCGTTTTGGGGTAAAACGCAGCTCGAAAATGTTGAGAGATGGTATAGTGTTTTTCGAACAATCCAACATCCTTTTGTTTCTGGAGGCGGAGTTTACATGACATTTGCAAATAGACTCTGCCACACAAAGAATAAAGATGTGTGCAATGACGAACAAGCGTTATCGCAAAGCTGTGTGTCGGTTATTTCTAAGGGAAACGCAAAAGCATTCATTATGCTCAAATGTTATAGTTTTTTTTAATGTGGACATTTTCAGATTTTGAATGTAGTATATCGAGCCCTTAAGTGTATTTTTATGGGCTTCTGTGATAAGGTTTCTTTGATTTGGAGAATAATTTTAGTAAAAAAACGGCAAGTTTGGCTTGTAATGTTACTATAAAATAATTTGTTGAGTGTTTTTTAAGAGGAAAGACTACTATTTGCGCTTTTGAGTGCTTTTGAAAACACTGTATGGAGACACGTGAGGAAACGTGGGGGGCTATTGAGACGCATCTTTGAACATCTTTTTGAACTTGACACACCATCCTAAAACACAATTCACATGGCTCAAGGTGCTAAATACACAGCAAGATGTAATGCAACGTTGAAAGACATCTGTCATTATTTGTCCAGCCGCGTGATTTAAACATAGTATTTCAGCAGGACTAAAACAAAACCTCATGAATTATTGTGGTCATCTCACTCTATACGCCCGGTAACATACAACTGCTGGAATGAATATTTTACTCCCCGTGGGAAAGCTTTTAAAACGCTTTCTGAGCATTTATACTTAAATCAGGCAGTTCAAGTGTTCTGTCATACCTGGTTTTCTAAAAACAAGTACAGAGAGATTGTTGCTGAAAAGGGTCACTATGAAAATGCATTAGCACACAATTGTAGGTGTCAGCAAACATATTTGCAAGTAAAACCCAGGCAGGCTTTTTTTAATGAAAATAGGATTTAAATTTCAGCTCTCATCCTTTTTATTTGATGACATTGCTGTGTAAGGGTAATTCTTACTCCTCTTTTTAACCCTCATGTCATTTCAAACATGTATTTCTTTCTTTCTTCTGCAGAATAGAAAAGAAAAAATTTCGAAGAATGTTGGTATGCAAACACATAGACTTCCATTGTACGGACACAAACTCAAAATGTCTAATACTCGGGTTTTACATGAGTGTGAATAAACGATGACAGAATTTCTATTTTTGGGTGAACCATCCCCTAGCCGTACTTCCACAAATAGAAATGGTCAAGAATTGTACGGATTAGCCACATAAATTGTGAATCCATTTGGCTGCATCAGGACTATGGCATTAACCACCAATTGTATTGTGGGATATGTCCTCTGGGAAGTCGTATGAATGGGCGCTCTGTACAGTACAAAGGTTCATGCAATATTCAGTAGGCAGCACCATTTGAAGATATATGTATTCAAAGACAATCAGATGTCTCAGAACTTTGCTGAGGAAAATAGCCCACTGAGACAATAGACCATTATTCATACTAACTGCTCACACATATCAGTTATAAGTTATGATGGCTTTCTAAAGCAGATGCATAGTAAATTATATATTGAATTAAATTGGCTGTCAGTGATAGCCCTTCAGTTCCATCTAAGAAGTTTGGTTGGAACTACGTTGTTATGAGACTCTCACTCTACTCAAAGTTTACCATCAAGAGAGTTTGCCTTCAAAGATTTGATTTTATTATAAAAGGTCCCGTGTGTAATATTTTTGGAGGATATATGGACAGAAATGCAATATAATATACATAATACACCTCTGAATACATAGTTATATACAGACCTTACATAACAAAGTGTTATGTTTTTTATTACCTATTTCTATCTACATTCACCGAGGGTCCCCTTACACCATTTTGTTTCTACAGTAGTCCTTAACGGACAAACTGCTTTCCATTGCAGAAAGCGCCTTTCATAAATTCGTTATCTCCTGCAAAACAGCGAAAACACACCAACATCTTAGTTTTTTGTCAGCTCCATCAAAATCGTGATTGTTTGAATGTTTTGACATTTTCTGGCAAATTTAATTATATAGCTAAGAAAAAAAATCATCGTGTTTTTACAGTCACCATGAAATTAAAACAGATTTTATTTACGAAAAAGTGCTGTGTTTCTGGAGAGAAAGGCGGGACGAGAGCCGTGAGGCGGAGCTGGTGGCGTGAGTAATAGTTGGAATCAGCTGTGGAGATCGGGAGCTTAACAGGACGAGCGGCATGACTCTTGACTTGAGAGGACCAGGCCTGGATGTTGTGTTTTATTGTTTGTTTATTTAATTAAAAGTTAAATAAAGTGTCTGCACAGCACTGTCATTCAGGGGTGTGTTTCCTGAAAAACAACATAACTCGCTGGTTAACCACCATAGTACGATGCATGGTTGGGGAAATGAATGATGTAGTTATGACTGTTTCCCGAAATCGTAGGAGATCATTTGTTTGAACCAAGTTGGCTCAGCAATCTAGTTGATGACGCAAAACAGGTGGTGGAGTTATGACATCTACTAGTAAACACATTCAGATCAAATGAATGCCAAATTCTTGCTGTAAATAATATACATTGCATCTAAGAACTATTTTTGTTATTCTATTTTTATCTATTGTTTTAGTTCACGATTTTGAATTCATTTATAAATGTCCTCCTACGTCATTCCGCCCATGGATTCCTCAGGGTCATATAGCATGCAGGGCATGCGTATGCACACTTTTCAAACAACAGTGCTTCTATTTTACTTGACAAACTAAAAGATGTCAAATTGAATTTGTATATATTTAGAATGACGGATATGGAATGCATGGAGTGTTTCTTGCTTGCTTTGATCAGAAACTTGATGCATGAAAGTCTACATGTCATAATAATAAGGAACGATGCTTCTAACCACAGCTCTAGACCTGTAGTTCCAACCATGCAACTTTGCGATTGGTGGTTGGAACATGTTTCCAGGCGGAGCAACAGGTTTTTGTAAGCTCTTTCCTTTTTTGTAAGCAGTGAATGGACTGAGGTTGAGACTGTTGTATTTGTTATTGGTTATAGCTACTTTAATGCAGAATATTAATGCTGAGAGAGTAGAGGCCTGGTGATACATCTCATATCAGTTAGATGGGTTTGGGGTGTTTCTAAAACCGGTGTCTGAATAGAAGTCGTTTATTATTGATGCTGAAAGAAAGTTCTCCTAAAGGCAAGATAGGATAAGAGTGCTTGATAAAGCTAAATAAATAATGCCAGTTTTGGGGCATCGAATGTACCGAGTGGTTTTATTGTGGTTGGTCTTGTTCGGTTTTATATAATGCATGTTTATGAATGTAGCAATGCTTTATAATTTTGTATCAGGAGCACAGAGTTCAGAAGATTGAACTCTGTGCTGGTGGATTGAACCTGGTGGATTCCCAGGTTTGTTTTTCGAGGGCCCATGTGAAGAAATGTTTCAAGGGCTCTGTCTGGTGTAACCTGTTGGTACAGTATGTTGTCAGCATCTTAATGTTTGCCAAGTTTGGAGAACTTAAAAATGTTCGGTTCCATTCCATTGCACTGTGCACTTGTTTTGAATGCAAGATTGCATCCTGGAATATTGTGTTTTAAGTCACTCAGATGTGGCCAAAACAGATAAGGAATAAAGGTACAGTAGAAGCATAATGTACATGAGGAAAATATCACAATGAACCTCTCAGGTACTTAGATACAAGCAGTCCAGTGACACCCTATAGGGCCACAGTGGAAAAGGTGATTGGTGGAGAGGACTTCCCTGATGGTACTATAACATAGCAGAAGACGTGTGAACACTCCTCTGAGAGTTGAGCTAGCAGTCATAAAAAACACAGCAAGCACCGCGACGGGGTCCCAACAGTGGGTAATGTAGTGGCTGTGATACGTGGGGGGGTTCTCTGCGGGTACGGCTGCAGTCATCAATGCCGCAGGAGGAGAGCGGGTTTGAGTGGCAGATTCTGCCGCAGGTCACTCTATAGGGGGAGCTGAGTTTTTTTAGGTGGGCTTGTGAATTGTAGCATTTATCTCGTTTTAAAATGTACTATTTATAGGTATGTGTTTAGGGGAAATTGTAATTTTTGTTTCATTCTGTGAACTGTGAAATTTCAAATAAAAATATTGTTTCTATTTACATTTATTTGTAGAAAATGAAAACTGGAGAAATAGGTCAAAATAACTGAAAAGATGCTCTGTATTTTTTGAGACCTCAAATACTATAAAGAAAACAAGTTCATATTCAATTTTAAGTAATACAACAGTAATATTTATGTGATTTTTATCAGTTCTCATGTGTCCTGTCATGCATTGATATGATGAAATGATTTGCTAGCCGATCTTTCATATTGTGGTTAAATAACATTGTTACTCCTAAGGTTTGATTTTGTTGAAACGCAACAAACACTGGACTGGAATTATTTGAAATGAAAATGTGGAATCGTATTTTAATTTTAATAGTTTGGTTCCAAAATGTTTCCAAAAAAGTTTTTTATTTTTCAAAAATCATGTTTTCTTATTGTGCATTCCAATAAATATCAATCAAACTGCAGTTGGTTTGATTTAAGGAACAATACCTAAAAAATCTTACTAACAGTACAATAAAAAACATGATAATTTAAAACTTTTAAAAACAGAGTTCTCTCATTTTGGAACCAAACATTTTATGTATATATATCTATGATACACACTAACCCAATATCCACCAACAGTGCTAGCAGTCATTGCAAAGAGCACAGATCAGTACATGTGTATGTACACAACAGTTATGTCACAATATCAATGCTAACATAACGTACAACCATAACAATTTAAGAAGAAAACAGATTATGACCTGAAGTACAGGGTAGGTTTTGAGGTTCGTCTTCATTTATGCAGTGTGGAAATTGATCTAAGAGGTAGAGGCAGTGAGTTCTAAAGTTTAGAAGCCATTACAGAGAAAGATCTGCCTCCCCGAGCTCACAAGCGAAATCTTTGTACACATAAAAAGTACAGTAGTAAAAGTACATCTTAAAATCTGGAGTACATATCTGGTAGTGATTTCTGGTTAAAGGTAGTTGATACATAAAACCTAGAAGGTCCAGCAGACATCATTTTCGTATTGAGGTACCGCTTGATCATAACTGCAAAAGCAGGAGGTCAAATATTATTGAGAGAAATAAAAATGATATATATATATACAGGTATATCAAATTAGATAACATGATAACTGGCATAAAAATGCCTGCACTCTTAAGAAAAAGGTGCATCACAAGGTTCTTTGATAGAATAAAGAACCTTTAACATCTGAAGGGTATCTTTGTGGAACCAAAAATGGTTCTTCTTAGGTAGCACTGTAAAGTACCTTTCAAGCACCTTTATTTTTAAGATTGTAAGATAAAATGTTAAATAAGGCAACATGATGATTATGTCATTGGTGTAACTACAGTATAATATATTCTGACAATATAAATCTCAAGTGCAATATAAATATATTTAATTACAGTTATATAATTATTTTAGTTATCATTTTTTTAATTAATGATATTATTCTTAAGGTGAACTGTCCCTGTAGGATAATGTGACGCTTGTACACTGTGTAAAATAAACTTTTCAAATAAGACACTCAATTAACTTAAAATAACTTTCATAATATAATTTTTTTTTCAATCAACTCTGTTTAGGAGCAATAACACGCATATTTTATATCTCTTAGACTTCAATGATTAAAATAACTGGAGTTATTGATTCTAAAAATCACATTTACTTTTCCCTTGTGCAAATAAAAGGGCTTTTATATTTTGTGTATTGTTTTTTTTTGTCTTCTACAAATCTGTGACAGCATCTGCCACCATCATTATTCTACAGGACAGTGGTTTTGTCATAATACCAATTTCATTCATAGATGTTCTTTTGTATTGAGTGTCTGACAAGCTTTTAGCATCCAGAACACTGAGAAACAAAATTTGAGATGTCAACAAATGTCAGAACGGAACAAATTATGATTCAGTGACAAAAAAGGTTCTGTCACATTCGGTGACTTAATTTCCCAGCCGAATATGAGAGTCCAAAAAAAAATGGTTAGTATCCATCTGTGTGTGAAGAGGGCTAAATTAATTCATCCTGGAGAAATGACTGTTGTATTTGGCAGGGAATCAAACGGTTCTCATTTTCTCTAAAGTAATTACCAGAAGTTTTCGGGGCGGTGTAGATGAAGGAAAGGAAGCAAGTACGAAGCCAAATTTCCTGGTGTTTGGAGCGACAGGTGCCAGGGTCAATTTGTTGAAACCGGAGCGAATCCAGACTTGTGGTGGTTAACGTGTGGAGGTTTGAAGCAGCCGGCATACTGGCACGCTCTGATTTTGACATTCTAAGTAAAACACATGCTGTAGTGTTGCTGGCGTAGCATATTTGCATTACATGTGTTTGCATGCAGTAATCTATTTGGCTTTGTTAATCCAATTAAAACACCATTGAGATTAAAAGTAATGTAAGGGTCATGTGTGTTTTTGTCATGTCTTTTATTTTGAAGTTGTTTTTGTAGTCATGGTTTTATGGTCTCTGTAGTCTTTTGTGTTTCCCTGCCCTGATTTTTTCCAGGTTTGCCTTGTTACCTCTGATTGTGTTGTGTATATATACCACTGTGTTTGCCACATTCCTTGTCAGTTATTGAGCGTGTTTGAGTTATATTTTGTTCTGTTTATGCCTTGCCATGGCTGATCTTGGATATTACCTTTATTTGAAACAAACAAACAAATCAATTCAAAGCTGCACTTCGATCCAGTCGCTCTGTTTCGTGCTTGGACTAACTTGTTACAAGTAAATTGTTTCTAAAAGGTGATATGACTTTTCTACGAATGAAAATTTGGATTGGATTTATTGTCATTACACACATACATTTTTTTTGGATTGGATTTAATTTATTGTCATTACACACATAAATGACACATAAAATACATACCATAATTAAAATAGCCAACATCTAACCCTGAGTTTAAAAAACATTTGCCTTATTTTAATTTATAATAATTTTATCTGGACTTTCCCAATTGAGTTTATCGTCCATCGTGGACTGATTTGTTATGAATTGCCCAAAGCACACAGATGCCGATGCCCCATATGTGCAACCTACAGATCAATTAAAGCCAAATGCAAACCTAACCTGTATACAATACTGATTAGATTTTTTCTGAATTATTAGAGAAAAGGTCTGAGAGAGATCAAGCGGCTAGAGGCTGAGCTCTGTTTAAATGGTACAGCTTGCCTTTGACCTTCCCGCTGGACTCCACAGAGAACGAATACTAAACAATGTGTGCGGAAATAGCTCCATTAAAACAAACGTTCTCCTCTGGAAAAGAGAACCAAAGGTTTTTTTATACATCAGATGGAGTTTGCCTGGGGTGTTTGTTTTTTCTCCTCATTTTCCCATCTTTTCCCTTCGCTCGATGCTTCTTCCTTTGAAGAAAATCCTCTGTGAGTCATGTATCAGTTAATTATTGGTCTCTGAACTGTTGCTGCTATGTCATGGGCAACCTTGACTAAGCCCAGTCTCCGCTTTGTGCACCAGTCAAATGCATCAGGTCTGTCTTTCTGCCGTGTGATCTGTGTCTTCGTGGCATTCATGATAACTGTGACTGTTCCAGATATAGCCATTCTTAACTGTTGCCCTGGGAACACGAATGACAACATATCGTTCTTTAGAAACCTGTGCCTAAATTGACATGAAACCAAAGCCTGTAACTTTTTCTGCCAGAAATCTGTGCAAGTGCATGGGACACTAGAACGTCTTTTCTTTTCTTTTGGATTTGTGACATTGCTCATGTGCCGGAGTAGATATGACAAACAACAGCAGAGGTGTGTCAGAACGAAGTTGCTGTCTTTGTTTCAAACTGGTTGACAAAAGAGATCGTAATGGATCAGATCTGAAATCAACAGATACATTCTGTGCCTTTGACCAGAAATTTCTATCATTTTCTATTTCTCACAGAGAGTTGTTTTCAAATGTTCTTATTGTTTTTAACAGAGCTTGCGTGTCGGACGGAATCGCATTCATAAAGCATTGATTTCAGTGATGTGATCGCCCGGGATGAGAGAGCAAGAGAGACCGAGAGAGACCCTATGCACAAACAACATGCATGCTCACATATGAATTGGTGCTTTTTTCTCTTTATACAAGAACTGACTGACCTTAAAGTGACAACAATTGTGTTTGACAAAACATAAATTCGAAAAAAATATATATTACTACTCATGTTTGCAAGAGTATTTTATAGTATAGGATAGGATGGTGGTGGGGGTAGGATTAGACGGGACAGAATGGCAATTGGTGTCAATGAGATCTGCATACAATGTAAAAAAACACTGCAAGTTCAAGATGCATTTAGCATTTTAGTGTTGAGACATAAATAAACTTTATATGTTGTCTTTCTGTATGTATCTGTCTTTTAAGTAGTCGTTGTATGCCTTTCTATAGAAAACTATAGGGTGTGAAAGTTTTAATGAGCTCTTCCACAAACACACGCAGTGAAGCATCTGCAGATGTAACACAACTGTGTACCGTCTATCTAATTAGCTATGAAAGGGGGATACGGGAATGTGTGATGTTGAATTATTGTGTGATGAATGTGTGAGCCACTTTGTGCAGTTGTTTCTTTTGTTATCTTGCAATTGAAACATGACTGATGCTCATCAGATCTCCGCACCCTTCAGATTCTAACGGTTTCGAGGGAAATTCTTGGAAAATAAATCTTTTATATCCGTTTACGTAGGCAAGTGCGAATACTTTTGTTATCGTCCCCTCATCCAGGCACGAGTCATGCTTGTCTCTCGGGATATTAAGTCCCGAATTACCTGCGATAAAATTTGCTTGAGCTCTAAGGCAAATTAATTTTCCAGAAAGTAAAAGAAAGTTCATTGCGCCTTCCCGACTCCAACGAACGAACGCGTTTTTAATGCAAAGTAAATTGTTGGGAAAAATGTCTGGGTGATAAAAGAAAGAATGTTGGTGCTGTGCAAAGAATCGCTTTTTCGTGGTCTTGCTCTCCTCTCCGATCCCCCGAGCTCCTCCCCTCCGCGCGTGGAGAGCTTCATTTGATGAAATCCTTCAACTTGGAGCGCTTCGCTGAATCGCACTTTTTCCACATCTGAACTCTGGGGCGATTCGTTGCGCTGCGATTTGTATAAGGACATCTTTCCATCCGTACCTAGAGGACAGGCGGACTGCACACTGGTCTTATCAGCGATGGAGAGAGGACGCAGAAATCCCCGGGTTAATGTCAGCGCTTTCTGCGCCCTGGTACTGTTGCTCGTTTGGGTTCCGAGGATCAGAACGGCGATAACTTGCAGCTCGTGTCAGCTGTTTGATAAGTGGAGCGGTCGGGAATTACTGGTGACGATGGATGGTGGCGTTTCTTCCGCAACAGGGTTTGTGGGTAAAGTTTTTGACAATAATGAAGACGGGTCAACGGCGCTGTCTAATTCGCCTGGTGCTGAAACCGGGCAGATAGCAACCCCCAGCGACTGCGCTGCCGATGGCGAGAAATGCGCTCACTACGTGCGCAAACGGAATACTGACCTTCACTCAAATAAGGCGGTAGTAGGCAAAATGCCACCCCACGGTAAACAGTGGTCCACGGACAGTCATGGCAAAGTTCCAAACCCCGAACGAGTAGGTTTACAGGACGTCCGCACAGGTTCGGTCCCTGTTGATCTCAGGCGCAGAGTGCGCAGAGGCGCAAGGGGACCCGTTATGTCACCCGGGGCGCGGGTTTTTGGGAACGGTTTCGTGCGGGCTGCGCGCAGAGTCCCGCGCTCTGAGTTGAGTTGGAACAGGGAAGACAGGAGAGCGGCCACATCGCGGCAAGAGGAGCTAAAACTTACCAGCTCTACCTTCGCATTGACGGGGGATTCCGCACACAACCAAGCCATGGTGCACTGGTCCGGTCAAAACAGCAGCGTAAGTGAAAAAACACGCAGTTAGTCTTTTAAAGCCCCCGTTGAGAGAACATTATTGAACCATCTACATACTCTGATCTCATTGAATGTGCGTCTGAAAGTGTGTGTGACATTACTGTGTGCGCGGTGAGAGCGCGTCCTGTGTGCGCGTGTCTTTGGGCGCAGACCAGAGACGAACAGATGTCCATTGTTGATGAAGTGCTTGCTTCATATGCATTTCACGGTCGTTTTGTAGTTGTAAACTGGCTGTTGTGTGTTGTTTGACAAACACTTGCGAACGGACACTTCAGCACGGTGTTTTTGGAGGGCTGCACAATAGTTTGAACTGTTGTTTTTGGTGATGTTGACTCACCAACTGCGTATTTCAATGTAACACATCGACTTTGATATATTTTTCATAGGTGTAGCAGATCTTGTGTTTGAGGAGATTTTCAGAGAATTTAAAATAAAACAAAGTGCATTATTAATGCTTAAATGTGTGGCAGATCTTAAATGTAGTCTCACCGTGTGCATTCTCCTCTTATATATTGGCCCATTGATAGTTGTGTAATTTATTGCTTTCCTAAACTGGTGTGCAATATATCTTTACTCTCCTGCTTTGCTAACAGTCTTGCACATTGTAATATGTCACATATCAACAACCGGTACTACCATTTTGGCCAAATATCAGATGTAATTTTTTACCCCCATTATGTTTTCTCCCTCAACTGTCAGAGCAGCTGTTTTCATGCCTGCAGGTAAAATCTGAGGGCATTTTCTAATTTAAACACAGTGCTCACTAACACGGCACATTTATTTGTGAGATGACTGTCAAACAGAAAACTTTTCGGACGTAGCCTATGCAGAGAGAGAAAATAGAAAAAACCCTGGAGAGTAAACTTCAGTATATACCACTAGAAGACAGCAGTCATTTGGTCCAGAGCTGAAAATCATGCTGGCGTTATCATATCTTATAATTGAATTTTCTGTATTTTGCAGTATGAATAACAAATTCTGTAGATTCAATATACTTATATGGGCTTTTTCCCTAACAAAGAGGCATGGGGAAGCTTAATAATAGTAAAAAGAATCATTACATTACATATTCAGTGTCATTGTAGTAAAATGCATAATTGAGTGAGCCAAGAACTTTCTTTTCTTAGGCATAGTACAGTTATAAATAATGAAATGATTTGATGCTTGTTTTTCTCTCATTTTTTTGATGAAACTAGATTTTATGAATATGATGCAGAATAATTTTATTTTTGTCTGAAACTGATCAGTGAGCCCCAATATAGAAAGAACTTATTTTGTATTGTGTTTAATTTCTATAGTATCAACAAACCTTATTGAGTGTGTTTTCAAACGTTCCCCAGTCTGTCTTTGATTGGACAGACAGATGACCCCGCCCCATGAACTTATGCCATTGGTTGAGCTAATGCTGCTGTGTCAGGCCGATTTTAATGGTATAATATGGTATACTTTTAATAATATAGAAAATATTTATATTTGTTTTATGTGGACATAATTATCATTATCTATACAATCAAAGGGATGGTTCGCTCAAAAATAGAAATTCTGTCATTATTTCTCTGGAGTTGTTTCTTATCTGTATAAACTTCTTTGATCTCATGAACACAGAAAGATTTTTGCAAGAATGCTTGTAACAGCAACATCATAGTTTAAAATACAATGGTAGTCTGTTTGCTTTCCTACATTCTTCAAAAAACTTCTTATTTTGTGTTCAACAGAACTAAGAAATGTTTTCTTACTAATGTCATTGGTGACCAAGAACTGTTTGGTTTAAAGCATTCCTCCGAATGTTCATCTGAACAAAGACATTGATACAGATTTGGAACAACTTGAGGTAAATGATGACCATTTTTATTTGTGGGTGAACTGTTCCTTTAAGTAATATAATGTATTTTATTATTGAATTAAAACCCAAAGTTTTATAAACCTGTTCCCAGACCACCTTCAGGGCTTTTCCAAAGTCTTTAGAACTCTCAATGGATAAATCAATGTACAATCTACGACGTACTCAGATCATTCAACTGCTGACATTTAATATAGGCTACAACTGTGAAAATTTCTGGGAAACTCGAAACCGACATATGACGTCACGATGTTAAAAAAGTGTCTCTTGTGGATCAGTCGGGGGCACTGGGGGGGATTATTTTGCCTCAAGATGTTTCTGTCAGCCAACAGAAGGAGAGAATCAAACATTTTTCTTGCCAATTAGGGAGAAGTTAGTCACAAAGTTCCCAAGATCCCTGTAAAATATGCAACCAGCACCAGTTGTCTTATATGTCACAGTCTCGCGCTAATGTTGCTAACTCGCAAAAGTCTATTTCTGGCTTCCTTTAGCACAGCACATGTAAGAGGGAAGAGGAATATGTCTAATCTTATAACACTTTGTTGCCAACAGACTTTTAAAATGCAATTAATTGGACGGTTAAAACATATTGTACTGTCAACCTCTGCCTTTTTAATCCAAGCCTGAGCTGCAAGATGTGTTCCATTAATCGTCATGTTGTTTCAAGTTCTCACTTTTTTGTGTAGGATTGTTACCACATCTATGGAGTGGACAAATTCTCCCTTTTGTCAAAATGAAAGTAACAAACAGAGTAATTCAAGGATTTGTTAATTTTAAAATAAAAATTCTACAACTTAATGTTTTCTGATGATAATGCCTTCACCCCATGTCAATTCAGCTGTGTGAGACTTCGTTTCCTCAGGGGAAAGTTTCTTCACCACCTTGTTTGTTTATATAAATATCCATAAGTTTTGTCTGTGTTGGTCCCAAATTGTCCGTTTGCTGTTTTTCCAATAATACGTATTTGTATGATAAACGTCAGACGAATTCATACGTATTAGTCAAGTCAAGTCAAGTCAGCTTTATTTATATAGCGCTTTTTACAATTTTCATTGTTACAAAGCAGCTGTACAAGAAAAAATGACTATAAGTAAAACATAAAAGGTTATGGAATTCAAAACACAGGTCAAATATCAGACACACAATAAATTCCTATATGCAGTGTTAATTAAATAAGACTACCAAATTCTAGCAGCCCCCCCGGCCAGGCAAAACAGTGCAAAACAGTATGCAAACGGTGGCGAGGAACCCAAAACTCCATTGGAGGAGAAAAAAAACCTCGGAGGGAAACCAGGCCTAACCATTGGAAGACATTAGCCACCTTGTAATATACTTACGAATTTCTGCAGATCAGGTTGGTGTTTATATACTGCGTATGTATATGTCTATAAGTAAAAAAAATTATAACTAAGTAAACAAAGCCAAATATATCTGTCATTGGAAGACATGAAACTGAAAAGATTGAGATCATTTTCTATTCATTATCTAACTATTCTCACTATTTGTTTAATTTAAATTAGTTAGTTGTTAATTTTAAGTTTTTCATTTTATCAAAGAATAGTGCCTCACAAAAATCTTAATTTTCAATTACGATTCATTAATTTAAAACCTTGATGTTATTGAGGTAAAAAATGAAGCTGTTGTGTTTTTGTCTAAAGCAATAAAGGTTTTTTCTTTTTTGAAAGGCACACAAACTGTCTAAATAACTAAATAATAATAAACAACAGTAATGCCGGCACTAATGTATTCCCACGCAACACTGTCATCTTAACTTCAAACAAATACACAAATGTACAATTTTTAGACGTTCAACTCAAAAAGCTATTATTTTAACATTTCTGAAGGAAAAAAGCACTTCTAAGAAGAATATCCAATGCAAAGGGCTGTGGGTGGACAGTTGAAGGGCAACAATTTTTATTTATCTGATATGAATGGTAGCTCCGCCACAAAGTATTTGGCAAGCAATGCAAATGAAGATAAATATCACTGAAAAATGCGTTGGCTAGACAAAAACAGCCACCAAATACATTTACTCCCAGTATAATTTGAATTTGTTTTCTTCAGACATCTGACAGGACACGACTGTTGAAACAAATAACTCTCCGGTTAAACTGCATCCCAACTATTCAAGGTCACTTTTTATTCATAGAAAGATGCAATAGTTAGAAGCGGCACACATGGCTATGCTAGATTTTAAGAACAAAAATAAAAAGAACAAAAAATATTTTTTACGTTTTGTTTCAATTATAAATGGTTCACAGGTGAAAATTTTTCTAAATGTAGACCAAAAAAGTAAATCGTTCATACAAATGTAATTATTAGCTCCACCTCTCAAATAATGCATGATCTTTTAAATACAAATACTACACAGCACAGTTGCTGGGTTTGTAATCTGCTTTAATCCGCCGTTGCATTCTAGGGACTCATTGCCCATGGAGTTGTATTGAAGCTGTGCTTGAGTGGTCGTCTATGGCATTTACTTGTTCCATTGATTTTAATGGAGCAAAAATCAATGTTCATTGGACAAGAGGCTCTAAACACATCATTTTGGGTGCCACCCAGACGCTGTGCTTCACTGGCAGTCTATAGCAGCATGAAAGCTATTTGTATTGGACATCTGAATCTTATTGTTCATTTTGCTTTCAATCAATTTATTTTGTATTATTTTATTTTTATTTTTGGGGGTGGTTGAGGACAGCTTAAGAAGCACTATAGCGTTCATTGAAACTGAAGGGATTTGAATGCAGTTTCCTGATGATCTTAACCGAACACTATCTTACAAACACCTTTTGACCAATCAGATTCCGAGAATATCAATGCTTCAGTAATCTTCACACATCCTCATCCACCTGTTGCATGTCTCTCTGGCAGACTTAACTATTTATCTTCCATTCTTTGCAAGTTTGGTCTCTCTCTCTCTCTCTCTCTCTCTCTCTCTCAATTCACTCTATGAATAATGGTCGCTTCATTTGTAAGGAGATCAAGGTCATTCGTGCAAGAGATTTTATAAACCAGGAAGAATCTCACAATAAAATGGACTACAGTCAGACGCAGACGGCTGCTCCGGATCCTCTTGTATACTGTGAATTGTTGCTTTCTTCTTCGGAGATGAAAACAGACTTAATATTTCACTTTAGAGGTCCGCGTGGGACTCCTTTTTTCATGCCGCTACTGCGAGTTTCATCTTGGTCTCCCGCCGGCTCCCACAAAATTTTACTTAGTGTCCACCCACTCTCGATTTATAATGATTTTCTTACCTCCCTCCCTTGCTCAATTTGAGTCCCGTTCCCACAATCGCACGTTGTTGTTATTTTCGAGGTATCACGAAGCGTTTTATTCTTTTCAATTATGTTTTAAAAGAAAAATAATATTACTACCAGCATACAAGCCTCTGTGTTGTAGGTGGAATTAAATGATCGAAGATGATCATATTTCATTGTTTTAACTTAAAAATGCTTTCTTCTGTCCCAGCTTAGCAGAGACAACCAGAAGAAAGCCACTTGTGTGTTGATTTCACAGAAAAGTTTAAACAAAGGGGTGTTATAAAAATGTTTCTTGCTGTGCTGAATTTGTGTAGGCTGAACAATGATGAATGGCCATAGTCTTTACATGCATGTGGATAGTAGCTTTCGCTTTCTCTGTAGGGAATATCTTCTGGACTGAAATGGGTTGAATGAGTAAGACTGCACTTCTCTTTGTATCCTATAGTGGGCGTTTGGTGGCACAAATAGTCTAATTCAATTTGCAGATTTTGTTGTGCAGCTGTGCTTCGTCTTGGCTTTCTTTAGAATTGGGAGAAAATATGTCCTGTTCATATTTTACTTCCAAATCAAAGGAGACATAAATGAATTACCTTGTTATTACATTTGTATACAAAGCTAACATTAACCTTGTTATACAAAGCACCTATTGTATTATTGCTCCTGAATGACATATCGATTTATTTCTCCCTGAACTAAAAAAAAAAACGTAAATGAATACATGTAAATGTAAATAAAAATGAAATAAAAGCTTAGCTTAGCTTTTTTATAATTCACGTACATTTTCAATAGTGCTTCTCATTACTGTTCTACAGATAAAAATTGTTCAATAATTAATATTTAATTATATTACTTTATATTGGTAATAAATAATGATAAATATTGATAAATACTGTATGTAGAGGATTATAGCGGCAACAGCATAAAAAAAGGTTATGTGGCCTTCAACCTAAATTCAATGTACTATGAATATAAATTCAAATCAATATAAATTACATTTCAAATAAATTGTTATGTTACTAGCCACTAACCGGACCGAAGTAAACTTCGGACCAGACACATGCATCCAATGAAACCATCTATACTCATTCAAATTTCTGAATTTGTTGTCTAGCGGGGATTCGTTTTTCCCTTCTAATGCGTGAATCTTATCACAATATGTCCATATTTAACTCCCAAATCAAAAGATAAATAAGTGAAAACATTTTTTTACATTCACATATATTTTCAATGTTGATTCTCAATTCATTTAAAGTTAATATTAAACATTGTATTATTATACAAAATATAAAGTCATGCAAATATAAATATTGATAAATACTGTATATACAAATAATATTATATTTTTTTCCAAATGAAAATAAGCTTTGAATAAAACGTCAAATGTGGTCATGACAGTTTTACAACTTTATGTGTTTTTTAGGCTAAATAAAACAGAACAATTTCAAAGCTAAAGTGATTTTATGATAATGTTTTTCATAATTGCTCCAGATTTATTAAAGCCTTAAACAAAACATTGATTTCCAATGTAAATGCTTACTGTGTGAAAAACAGTGTTATTTAATAGACGACATGCCTTTTCTCTCAGGTCAGTGTGACTTCATTTCTGCTTCAGAAGTGTCTCTCGTTCACTTGAAGCAATATATTTCATAGATATTTGATTCGATTTCAGTTCAATGTAAGTTTATTAGTCAAACCCACGGTAACAAAAGAAGCTCCGAATAGTCACGACCACATTTTGCTTTATGACTCATAAAGGCCCATATGACAACACCCGCACATGCTCCACTCACAATTACCCTTGGTTTATAAAATTTTTAATAAAATCGCTCGCACGAATGGATGTGATCTACCGCAGTGTTGAAACATGCAGCAATATGTTCCATATGTGGCATTCAATCGAGTCTCATATTAGAAAGTAATCATCATGTCATGTTGTGGGATGTTTACAAAATGCCCAACAGAACCTGACACTTTTGCATGGGTGTGAGATCATTAGCATCTTCTAATAAGGATCGGCAATGAATGGAAATGTAACCACCATTGCTGTTTCTTAGTAAGACAGCTCAGTGTGGGTGTTAAAGTGTGTTCTTATCAAAATGTTAATTAACTGAACAAGACTTAACTGAGACAGAAAGAAAAAGAGAGTTGGAAAACCAGACTAATAAGTTAAGAGAAAAAAAACCCAGAATGACATCCCCTTGAATGCACGGCAGGCAGCCGTAGCAGCTACTGTTTACAGGGCAATGGTTTGGTAGCTGGTCAGGGCTTTCAATTTCCCAGAATGCAGTGGGGCTGACCGTGGGCTTTTGCATGCATATCTTTGGCAGATTGGTAAATTGAATCAACTCTCTGAAATAGGATTGGAAAAGGATGTGATTTTTTTGCAGTAAAGGAGATGACAGATTGAGATAATTGTGCGACTTTGCCATCGCACGGCGGGAGATATTGTGACTAAATTTGTGTAGCGCAGCACTAATCTGCTGAGATTACAACATCTAAATAAAGCCACAATTGTCCTTTCTGTGATTTTTACTTCTTTTTTTTTTAATTTTTACTTAAAGATTATTACTTCTGCTCTTGAGACCACAGCGTTTTAGTGTCATTGATGTCTGTGTTGTCATTCTAGTCAGACTATGTGGAAAGTTAATGCTAATAAAGTGTTGAATATGAAAAATGTGGTGATGAATAACTCCTGACTGTAAATCCGAAAGATGTGACTGAAATGCTTAAATAACTGACATTGGACCCAGACTCATAAAATGACATTAAATATTTTATTTATTTAAACATTTAATATACAACTAACTATATTAGGACGTCTTTTGATGTTCTTGCAACCACGGTGTCTTGGGTGGTGGCCTGGGCATCCGTTATGAAAATGAACCATGGTTTTACTAAAGTAACCAGTTTTTTCTTGTATTTGTAGTATAGCCTAGTTATCACAAATTTACTATAACCACAGTAACCACAGGTTTACCATGGTAATGCGAATTGTTCCTCAGTCCTGAGTGGTTTTAAGTTCATTGGTATGTGCTTGCTTGGGTGTTCTGGGGTTGCTATAGAAACACATGCTGTATTATATATAGTTTAAGTATCTATGTCAAATTCTAGTCCAAAGATATTGATTCCTCATTCAATGGATTTTTGTTGTTTGTTGAAAATCGTCTGAAGACGGATCATACAACACCATTTGTGTATCAATGTCTGTAGAAAGATAGAGAGAAGTGAAGAAAGGAAAGAAAGGAATTACCGTAAGAAGGAAATGAAGGAAGAAAGAAAGAGTATGAAGGAAAGAAAAGGAATGAATGAAGAAAAGAGTGAAAGAAAGAAATCAGGAAAGAGAAATAGTATGAAGGTAACAGTAGGAAAGAAAGAGTGGCAACAGTATGCAAGAAGGAAAGCGTATGAAGGAAACAGAAGGAAAATTTCAAGGAAGGAAGGAAATAATGTATATAGAGAATAAATGTTGGTCTTGGTGCATGGTGGATGTGTTTAAGCCTGTTTGCATGCCTGTGTCACCACCTGAAATAAGATTTGTGGTACAGGCTGAGGGATTCATGCTAGGTCTCTGTGGTGAGCACAAAAAAAGCCAAATCAATCTTACACGTGTAATTGACATTCCCTCTAGATGCTATTAAACATGCAGCACCTCAATACAGCCGCTGCCACCATACAGGCCAAACCTACTCGCGCACTTTAAACTGGCTGACAACCAAACACAACTGGGAAATGGTTTGAGACGTTGATGCAAAGGCCCGAATGAATTGAAAGTCCAGCGCTGGAACCTGTTTTTGAGCTAGATTTAGCTTAGTGGACATTTTTAATCAGGGAAGGAAAGGAACTGCTCGCACTGCATCCTGAAATGTAAGTGGCAAAATTAACACACAGTCGAACAGCATCTCAGCCAAACCTGTTTATAGGATGATATATGAAACATTTCTCAAAATATCTTCTTTTGTGTTCCACAAAAAAGGAATATAGTGTATACAGGTTTTGAGGGTGAATAAATGATGACAGAATATATATTTTTTTCAAACTATTGCTTTAACATTAGTTTTGGTATTCATGTCAGAGGAACGGCAGTTATCAAGCAAAATTGGTATAGAATGAGTTTTTATGAGGGAAAAAGAAAGGTTCATGGAAGCTAGGCAACATCAAACAGCTGTTGTGCCCTCTCACCGTGAAAGCATTTGAAAGGCAGGTGTGGATTCATGTATTAAATAAATCATGTTGAAAAAACTTCCTTTGAATATCGTAGATTTTTTTTTGCAAAAAAGCAACGCGCAGTTCATTTACAGGACGCTTGATTCTAGAGTTTCCTCAGAACAGCCCTCCCCTGCCTACTTTCCCATTTATTTTGAAGGTAAATGTGATTAGCGTGCAGAAGCGACTAGCGCTTTACGTCGTGTGGGCAAACTGAGAAAATAAAAAAGATTGGGGTATGGCGCACGCCAGTACTTGACCGAGCCCATCTGCCAAAGACGTCTTTGAAAAGAAGCTCCGGAGATGGATGGAGACATCTGGAGGCACCTGCCGCATCTGCTGTGTCCAAACATGTTTATTTCAAGTCTCTGAAGAGCGCCGAAAGATTGCGTTCCTTTTAGCCGGGGCTTTGATCAAGCGTCTGGCGTGTCATTGCTTGGCCGCTACGAGAGATTATCTCCTTTTCTGGTCATTTCTAAACAATACACTTTCCAATGTACAAGTACATTTCCAATTTAAACGATTTCACGACGGAGTTCAGAAGCGTCTCTCATGAATGTGTTTTTGATATGGACTCAAAAGAGGCTTTTAAGTTTAAAGGTAAAGTGTGTAAATGCCAAAAAGTTTCAATTGTTTTGTTTGGACCCGCCCCAAATTTATGCTATTGGTTGAGCCATTGTTCTCTATTTGTTCTCCGTTCTCTTTACATTTTTGACTGTGATCTACAATTTACAAGATTGAATCTGACATGTTTTATCTTGTATGTATATTGTTCGTAAAACTCTAAAGACTCTGCGGCTGTATCGGATGAAGGGCACCTCATGATTGTGTCCGTCCCTCTCATCCTCCATCTTCCTTCCCATCAGCTTTCATTTCCACGAACCTTAATGTTTGTGCAAATGAAATCAGGGAGCAGGGGAATAAAAATGGCACTGTCCGCCCTGTTTTTTCCACCGCTCTGTAATTTATATGTAAAGCAGCGACGGAAGAGCAGGCGGACGGCTGATGAATCGGTTAAGGGCTTAACCACAACAGGCCGCAGATCATTAACCATCAAGCCGTTCGGATTGAGCAATGGGATCAAGACTAACCAATTCACCCTCACGCCTGTCGGGTCACTTCCGTTCAAGTAAATGGTGAGGAATAGTTAGACAGGGGACGCTTTTGAAAGTGTCAGGAAAAATTCGGCCTGATCACAAAGTTATCTCGATATGTTGTTGTATGGCTAACCGAAGCTCTGTTAGCTTCTACCGAGCTAAATACGCTATTGTTTGATTTTACGTTACCCTGTCACAGTTGGACGAGACAGATTTTTTTGGTGGCTGTGCTCCAGAGAGTGTCGTGTGCTTCCCTTTTAAGTCCCTTAGAACTGTCAATCAACCAAACTCGGCCTTGCTGGAATGCATTATTAATTGAGTCATCACATTTATCATTTATTAAACCAGGTGGTCTGTTTGATACTCGCATAATTTTACAATGATGTACGCGATAGATGGAGAAATTAGACCGGAATGAGCGGCCATTGAGGCTCGGCTGGTGACTGAAACCATTCAGGCTAAAGAGACAAACTCGGTTATTATTCACACGCACCGAGATGGACAAATGAAAGAACACAGGTCAATTTCTCATGACGATGCTTTGTGCTCAGCCCTGGGTCTTAAAATCTCCCTGTCGCAAGATGCGAGCGTGTGCTGAAACTAAACGCAACCTTTAACCGATTCTCGATAAGTTCTCCACTCGTGTTAATAGAAAGAACATCTTATGTTACATTGGCTTCTGTGTAGCGTTCCTCAATTTAAGGTAGGTCATATTCTTAATCAGATTTTTCCAGTCATGCAAAAGTTTTCAGGAACTTTCTTATCATTTTCCTTTAACCATAACTTTATTGGTAGGATCTAAACATCCCTAGGCTTTTTTGCTAAGCTGTACTTTAAAGGAACATTTTACACAACCTTGTAGAAATTCCTGACATCCACTTTTAACATTTTCAATATTGTATGCACCAAAATTGAAGAATTAAACAGGTGTGTTCTTCTACCTTAAAAACTTTAAGGTATAGTTTAAAGTTAATTTACACACTTTCATGTAATTTAAATGCAGAAGATATTTTGAAGAACGTTGGTAACCAAACAACATTGAACCCCATTGACTTCCATTGTTTGGACACAAAACTAATTAGACAATTTCCCTTTTGTGTCCCATAAAAGAGAGAGTCATAGAGATGTTTTGAACTACATAAGGATGATTAAATCATAAGAGAATCTTTGGGGGTGAAAAGCTGCAATCCATAATTGTAGCCTCTCTATCGCCATCTCTGTTTGAAACATAAAATTGCAAGTTACTTTAATTAGTTGAGTTCAATTATATAATTTATTTTTTAAAAGCTCACTGTTTGAGGTCAAGGTAACTTTACATTTCTTTGATTTTTTGCACAGTACGTGCTCAGTAACTGATTTATATCTAGTAATAGGTTAAGATTACAGCTTTAATAATGTAAATCACTTAAGTGTAATGAGTGGTTATTCAGCACCGATAAAAAAAGCTCAGAAAGGTTCAGAAAAAAGCAGGAGGTTTCTGGTGGCTAATTCAACACGCAGCGAGTCCATCCGCATGTCCATTGGTTTCCAATGTGGAACTGAAGCATTCTAGTGTAGAGATATGCAGCAAATACGCTATACGTTATATTTCCTACTGAAATTTCCAGTTTCCAGTTTGGGCACCAAACTCAGAAATAATGATGCCCAAACGATTCTTAAGCTGAGTGAGCCCATGCTTTACTATTTTTACAGTATTTTAAAAATGTGTAAATCTCCCAAAACCTATCAAGTTATGCCAGTGTAAAATTGAACTCGAAAATCAAAAAGCTAAGCTGGAGGGTCTGCCTAATAAGAGTGGTTTTGACAAGAACAAAAATGATGACTTGGAGAGCGGCCATATGTTAATGACACATTTTAGCCGTTTAGTTTGGATAAATAGTCTGGGACTGTCAAGGAGAGAGGTTTGCACCTTATTTTGAGCCAAACGGCTCTCGTCCTGACTTCCTCACCACAAGTCCCTTTAAATAATATTGCGTATTGAAGTTAACATTTATTTTTAGTACCTCAAACATGAATCTGTCCTTCTAAAATCTACCAACAACCGAATGGGAAATGCACCTGATCTCTTTTCAATGTAAGTTTTGTCAATTTTGTGAAGAGTAAGTGTAATTTGGTTCCACTTTATTAGATATATTCGTCAAATGTATATCAGCCTTATATCGGCCATCAACCACTCACTATTGAGATCAATATCTGTCATTTAAAAAATCCATATCTGTCATCTGTGCTTCTAAAAAGGTCACCTGTGCCCCTCACTACACCTCAGTTTGAAGCAAACGGGCGATGCGTCCTCCCCTCCAACTGCCTGACGCACTCATGCTCCCTGCGCCTTGGCTGGCACATCCATGAGAAATCCAAGCCAGGGTTGGCAGCACCTGCATCCTGCGAAGGCGTGCCAGTCCAGGTACTTCTCCCGTCTGAGCAGATGGTGCCGTGGCACATGGTGCGGTAGAAAGATACGGTCCCAGATGCAGTCGAAACGAAGTGCATGGCGAAATATTTGCTGAAACATTTGAATGACAAATTGTGCAGAACGCTGGATATCTTGGAAAGGAATCTAGATCACTGCTGTCGGTGAACGAAAATGAAACGGAGAGTGATTTCTTGAACAAGGTGATATATTATTCATTGTGTCAGCATTTTTACGTTAAAGCTCACGCACAAAATGAAATATCTGTAATTATTTACTTATTCTCGTATAATTCATAACCTGTGTGTTATTTTCCTCAGCGAAATGCTAAATATACCTTGGACAGTATGCAGCTCTTTCCTTATAATGACATTTCATATGAACTACATCTGTCAAGTGCAAAAATGTGACGAGATCCATGTAAAAACAACAGAATGTTATCAAAATAATTTTGTACCTTTGAATAAGGCGTTTTTTTATACAGAAGATGATGATTTGTGGTTTCTCAACAGCATCAGTTCTTTCTACTCCGCTGTGGTCGTCATCAGTCTTCCATTTTCACTTTTACAGTATTTTACTGGCGCTGTAAATGAGTTGGAGTGTCAAGATTTCCCGCTTGTGAAATACGCCACTCGCCCTCGGTTACATCAGACCCGTCCGTGAACCGTACAACGCAATCAACAGGGCCCATTTCTTCTCGCCGGCCCCGCTGTTCTCAAAGTACATCATCTCCGGACTCATCGCAGTCTCCCGGCCAAGACTGAACTTGATTGTTGTAAATCAGTACATGAACAGTCAAACCATAAAAGAGAGTGGGAGTGAGCGCTAAAGGAGGGGTTCAGCGAATCTAGTCTTTTCAACATAATGTACACATTTCAGCGGGCTGTCTCTCAGGGTCAAGGAGGTTTGGACGTATCTGGTTGCGCAAGCACGTCTATTCACTTTGTCCACTGTGTGTTTGCATGTCTGATATCACCGGTAGCACCGGTTTTGCGTTTCTACAGTGTTTGTTAGAAAAACTGAAATGGAGATTTGGGATGATCCACTAATTCTGTTTAATCTTTCATAGATTGTCACAATCTTCTGTAAAGGGATAGTTCACCCAAAAATATGACTTCCTTTCTTCTGCAGACCACAAAAGAAGAAATTTAAAGAATGTTGATATCCAAAAAACATTGGGCCCCTATTGACTTCCATTTTATGAACAACTGAGATGTTTCTCTATAAATTATTCTTTTGTGATCCACAGAAGAAAGTTTGTTTTGGGAGGGAATAAATGACAACAACATTTTTATGTGTGGTTGAACTGTCCATTTAAGAGTACTTTGTTATTATTTCCGTTAGAGTCAAGATCAGCCGTTTTGTTTTTAGTTCTTTCATACGTCCACACGAAAGAGTGAGTGCAGTCATGTGTGTTTACTGCATTCTATTAAAAATCAGGATGGAGATTTTTTTACCTGTAATGAGTTTACCCGGGTGACCATTGAGACGTGATGGTAATTTAGAGGATTAGCTACTCACATCACCTTGTGCACCTGGTGCCGCCGCTCCTCCTCTGCATTTTACGGAAGACATGAATGTGAAACTGAAAAAATATTTGCTTAGCATGTCAGCTGCTCTGTGTCGAGACTGACTCTCTCTTAACTGTCAGGGTTTGACTGAATCAGGTTAGAATGGCAGCATGGTTGCGGATGACAATGCAGCCGTCGGCCGTGCACATCGAGACGTGCAGACGATGTTTCAAAAGGCAACATCTTATATAACCTCTGAAGGGAGTGTGGGAAGGGATGCTGGGGCTTGCGGGTAAACCAGTGTTGTGACGGTTGAAACACTTGCGAAAGAAAACATATAAAGAATAAGAATTGTCTCATGAGCATGGAGAACTACAAGGATCTTCATATGGATAGAGCGGTTCGGCAGATGTTTTCTTGATGAAAGATTTCAGGATGTTATCAAGGGATTTTGATAATCTGGAATGTTTAATTTTGGATTTAAAGGCGTACGTGGAGAGATGACTCGTAATTTGCTGCTCAATCTAAACATAGATAGCGTTTCATTTCGCAGCGATGCGAAAATAAATAAATAAAAGTGAAAAAGAGCTGTTAGTTGTTTCGATGGCAGACACAATGTGTTGTCTAGAAACAACCGCTGTGCCAGGAGATCACACATTCGAGTTGGCTGGCAAAGAACAAGACAAACTTCAGATTAAACTGGAGGCCATACTTTGCTTGCACATACACGCTCGTGCAACCCACCACAAGTTTCTCCCAATAGACTTTTGCAGCTTCACTCTGAACAAATATCTGTCAACAACAAAGATAGGGTTTCAACAGTTCAATTACGGCATTATAGTTGGGGGTGGGCTGTTAAACACTTGTACAACATTGAAGGAGGTGTGGAATCGCTGTGTGAAAAGAATCAAATAGATTTTCTTTTCAATTACATGTTACCTTTGCTAAGCTGTGAATGATTGAACGCCTACAATCTTTTTTATTTTTTATTTAAATATGTGCTTATTTAAAGGTCCAGTGTATGAAATGTAGCGGCATCTAGAGGCGAGGTTGTGAATTGCAGCCAAAAGCAGGTCACTTCATCCCTCCGTTTCAAAGCATTACGGTGGCTGTCACAGAACTAAGATTTCGTCACGTTTTTGTTTCTTCGCCGAAGGAGATTACATATTTACAAACTTATATATACGAATATATATATATATACTGTATATTTAATCATATAAATATAGATACGTTTTTTGACTGGTAATGATAGCAACCAAAAATAAAACACGCATTGTTTATTACGTATTTCCATCCATTTATTTTGTGTTTTACCAGCTTGTACGTTTTGAAGAAAACGTTAGTCATGCTTGCCTGTACAGCTTTGTTGTGATGCTGGGATGTTGTGGGTTGCTGTATCAGCAATGGTTGGATACTTGAGATAACCACTTGGGGTTAAGGGTTTTGTTCAATTGATGCTTGCCTTAACAAGCGCAAATACTTCAGTTGTTTACAACAGAAAGCATCCCGATTCTGCAGATTCTCATGTGCACAAACAATAATCCTGTCCGAAAATGTAGTAATAATTGTAACTGTATTTTAACTGTAAAATCGGATTGGTTGTTGGAAATCGGGACGACAGGAAACAATTTTGATAGCAAAATGTTTCTCACTTCAAACAATTTAAACTGTTTTTTGACAAACTGCTATCTCAGCCTCGCGCCGAACACACGCAAGTGCAACTTTTCGCAGACTCTGTAACTCTGTTCCGCTGTAATTAAGATTTGTTTGAATACGCCGCAACTGTTTTCTCAGGAGCAAACAGGATAATTTCCCCTAGTAAGTCTCTGGTGTTTGGCGAGCGTAAATTTGTTTGAAGTTATCTATTTTTATCTTTTGGGGAAGCTTCTGTTTGTATGTGTCTGGTATGCAAGTGTTGACAATCCACCCGGGACTGTTAAATATTGCTGGTTTGTGCACTTTTTGCTTTTCTCTCCTTTCCTCATAAGTATGAAATTGCAGCACTGCATGTTTTGCATTGAAGCATCCGAGGAGAAAGGCACATTAAGTGTTCCTTTATGGTTCTCATCCACTCCTCTCCTCTCTGTATATGACTGCTGTCCTTTAATACTTCCAGTGCTAGCTCCGTGACAGGGTTTCTGTAGAAAAAGGTATGATAGTGTACCTAATGAGATTTTCGCGCACTCTTTCCCTCGCCCCCGGGCATCTTCTGCTGCTGAGAAGGCTGTTTAGTTCAAATAGAGAGGCCTATTACTGTATTCCACTGTCAAAAAGTCATTTGGAAAAAAGCATGATAGAAAGAGAAAAAAAGAGAGAGAGTAGGTTCTCACCTTCAGCCAATTCCCATTATGTTTGATCCTTGAGACGGGAGTGCTTGAGATTGATCTGAAGCAGATCAAAATTACACGGCTGGGGGACCAAAAAAAGAGTCGACAGGCTGTTTCACCCACAGATCTTTCTTTCTTTCTATCTTTCTATCTTTCTTTCTTACTTTCTTTCTTTCTTTCTAAAAAATAATTTACATGTTAACAGTGTACCTGCAGCTCAGTTGCATTGCAGTACAAAGTATGTGGGTTTAAATCCTCTAAAAAGAAAGAAAAAAAGACACATACGCATGAAAAATATGTTGAAAGCCCTGTAATTCCATTAGATGAAAGCGTATGCCTAATGCATAAATATACATAATATTCCTTAACACTTTGTGTTTTTCTAAATGAAACATACAGTTCTTGCTACTAAACATACCTAGAAGAAGAACTTTGGTTTTACGTTTTGGAGTGTAAACTTAAGCTTAGCTTTGGGAAGAATTTATGGAGACTTGGCCAACAATTACATAACATGCCCAAAGC
This sequence comes from Barbatula barbatula, assembly GCF_947034865.1. NCBI lineage: Eukaryota > Metazoa > Chordata > Actinopteri > Cypriniformes > Nemacheilidae > Barbatula > Barbatula barbatula. Next base: position 5,983,488 of record NC_136771.1, on the reverse strand, counting down.
TTACTAAGGCCCAGGAGAATGGCTGCAAAATATGACTACACAAGAGGAACAACAAATATTAACAACATATACAATCGTTGTCAGTGTACTGTATATGCCCTTTTCCTTCAGTGCGTTTTATGTATATCAAATCCATAATCCCTGATATGTTGTGACTTGCCTATTGGTTGAGTAATTTTGTATAATAAATTGTAAAGATCAATTATGTAACATACCCATCATATTTTCTCATAATCTAACCTGAGTGTACATTAAAAACCAATGTTCAGCAAGTATTTATATATGAAAACATAAGATGTGTCCCAAATCGCGCACTTATGCACTATTTGTCATGATCCTGCCTCTCCTTGTCTTGGTTTTCGAGTCTTGTAGCGGTCCATTAGTGTTAGTCTTGTCTCCAGCCCTGGTCCATCTTTCCCTTAGTGTTTCAGTCCCCTCACCTGCCTCGTGCTATCCTCCTGTTAGCTTTCCCTTAGTGTTTCATCCATGTCACCTGTGGCCACTCTCCCTGTGTCATCAGTCCTTGTTAGTGTTTCCCTTTATCAAGCCCCAGTTTCCCTCTGTCCCTTGTCGGTTCATTTTGCACACTTTGCACATTTACCCTTCGTCTGTCTGGATTACCCGTGTTCCTGTTCCCTGGACTCAAGTTTGTGGACTTAGTTTGTTATTTTTAAGACCTTGTTTGTTTTGTCCCCCTTGTGGGAAGTTTTAGTTTTCAGTCTTGTTTGTGTTCATGTTTTCCCCATCGAGGGTCTTTGTTTTGAAATGAAGTCTTGTTGTTCGACACATGTCTGCCTGCGCTTGGGTTCTGTCCACAACCATAAAACTATTCTACAGAATTTTGTGCATGGGTGCTTGTGTATGCAGTACTTACAGTCATGACAAACATTTCATTGTCTTCAAAAATCGGTAAAGGATGTGAATGTGTTTTCAGGTACGTTTAGCTAGACGTTGTATCCCACAATAATAATGTGCTGTCAGCATCTACAGTAAAATAGAAACCCTTTATACGTTTAGAGATGTAAAAACTTTAGGAATCCTTATATGATTTGGAAGGGGCCATGCATTTGGCCCATATAAATGAACCCTCATTTATTATAAATACAATTACCAGTTTGATTCAAAATGAAGCTTTTCCAACATTAATCTTACGGTAGAAATTGTACCTCAGATGTCTCTTCATTCTTAAATAAACTCTATTAACTGTGCACTCTGACCACTTATACTCTCAATTTCTCATTTTATAGCAGGCTATGAATAAAAAGAACATGAATGACGCATTTATGTGGTTGAACGTGAATAATCACGCTTGAAACACAAGTTAAACTGTGTTAAACTCATTGAGCATATGCCGCTGCAACTGTGATGACTTTGGGACCAGTTGATGTTCATGTGATGAATCACAGCCTGAAGATCAAAAAACAGCTTGTTTTTGCCTGATAAATGTCCCAACTATGCTGTTGTTGATAGATAACCAGCAAAAAAAATCCACTACGGCATAAACCATTTTGTTGATTGTTTAACATGTGCAGCAGATCGAGACTTTTAATTGCGCTATTACAAATAATGAAGGCAAAGATAGATTATTTGTTCATGCAACGCTATTGAAACTCATTATAATTGAAGTGAAATCATTGGCAACATGACCTATAAAGTACATATGTAGTTCATACAGTTCTGTGTTTTGTGAATAATAACGTTACCATTTAGGATCTGTTGCACATTTTAAAAGGTGAATTTACATAATTATGCATAAAACCTGGTTAAGATGTTGCATTGTAAAACTGGTAGACAGTATGAGGTGTGTTAACTGTTCAAGGTGGAGATGGCCTGTGGATAAAACTGTTCTTGTGCCTGAATGTGCAGAGAGATCAGTAGCGTCTGCCTGAGGACAGAAGTGCAAACAGGTTGTTGCTTGGGTGGTAGGGATTTTTCATTATGTTACCTTTGTGCACAATATACAACCGTTTTATGATTATGACCGGATGCGGTAGCTTTTTGGATTAGAACGACAAGTGTATGCAGACCGTGTAAACTAGTGTTGAGCGATCTGGAGAGAATTATCAGGTGTAGATGGAGAATGTTTTGCATTCAAACACAGCTAAACCGAGACTACTGATGGATTGGAGCAGAATACAGAATGACATATTTTTCCACAAGATGGTCAGATGGTGATTCTCATCTTATGTACATAGAATTATAATAAATAAACAGTGGAGGTGGTATGCGCTCCATTACCGAAGTACCACCCTTAAAGGTACAGTGTATGAAATTTAGTGCCATCTAGGGGTGATGTTGCGAATTGCAACCAACGGCTCACTCCACCCCTCCCCTCCCTTTCCAAGCACTACGGTGGCTGACACAGAGCAAACGTGTCGTCACGTTTTTGTTTGATGTTCAAGTACTCATTCATTAATTGGTCCGGTACGGAAGCACTAAAAAATAGCAAACATGCATATTTTCGATTTTTTGCAGTTGTTGACTTAGCTAAATGTTTTGTATACTGCATGTCTGCGTGCCTGTTCTGTATTCATAGACAGAGCCGATCTCTTTTGTAATCCGTTCCGAGCAATCTCAGAAACGCGTGTGAAATTATGCAGAATCACAGCCGTGCAATTAAACGGCAATAAACTCCGAAACCCATTTGTATGTGCATGTAACGCAACAGCTTAATTATAAGATTAATGGCTTCTCTCAGTTCAACTGCGGCAAACCTCGAAAAATATCCAGTAACCAGACTGGAGCCGTGCGACTCATGGGGGCGGAGTGAATATGAGATGTCCAAAGGTGTAGTGTGGTTTTCAATCTGATTAAACCCCCGAGTTGAACCTTTAATTCACTCCTCCACCGAGTGAGAACGCTGACAGTTTTAGACCTCAGGCTAAGTAATTAGATCTAACTTTTTAGAGCCATCCGGACATACGGGTTTAAACTGCATACGCGTTTTTTTTAGTGCGCACCCTTTCCTGTCTGTCAATTTATACCGGAGTGTAGAAGTGCTTCAGCGAACACCATGCTGTGAAAAAGAGGCTTTTCGTGAAGAAGTACATCAGCAACTTTGTAAATTAAAGTGTTGAAAGTTGTACAAGAAAGCCAATTTCATCTGACTCGCAAGCCTGGGCGTGAGCTTCTTCTCTGAGGTGAAAATTGCATTGAGGTGGATTAATTTATATCTTGCTGTATAAAATCTCTCATTGTGGCGATTTGGCAGTTATTAGTTAAAACAAAATAGGATATTACAAAATAAAAGTACAGTGCAATGAACATCAATGACTGTTGAAATTAAGATAAAGGTGTAAAAAAACAAGCATGTGTGAAATTTCTCAATTTTTTCAATAGCTTGAAAGCATGAAATACAATTTGTGTGATGTTTTTAGCATAAGTAGAGCTGTTCAACGATTAATTACATCCAGAATAAAAGTTTATATTAACATAATATATGATTATGAACCCATACACCTATGTAAACATGTGCATGTAAATATTAATATTTATATATAATTTAAATGATAAGCGTTCATATATTTCTATATTTTTCTTAAATATATACATGTATGTGTTTGTGTTTAGAAATGCAAAATGTATATGTACTGTACTTAATTATGCCAAGTTTGTGTTTATATATTACGTGAACACAAACTTTTATTCTAGATGCGATGAATCGTGATAAATCATTAAATAACCCTTATGATAAGTGTAATTATATTTAGCGCACCTTTTATCTTTGATAAAACATTGATCGTGTAAAAGCATAAAATTAACCATGATAACACCAAAGACAAAAATACCACAGTAGTTTTTCTTCTCTTCGACATTGCAACGTGTCAGAAATGTTCTCGCGGGCGAACAAAAGATCTCATAAAAGTGCCATTATTCAAGAGAAACTCGAGTTTAAAAACCTGGACAAAAAGCAGAAGGTCCACAAAAAGCATTCATATCAGCCATCCCCAAGAGCATTTTTCAGTGCAGATGAATATATCACGGAAAGTCTTTCTTTGAACACGCTCAACGCCACGCTGTGATGGAGTTCCGCATACGTGTCGCCGACTTCCGATGATGGTTTTGAGGAGATATGGCATTTGTATTGAAAGCCGAGCAGATTAGGGAATGAAAAGGACCCGTGTTTCCCGAATAATTTTTGGGAATTATACAGTGTCTGGGTTGAAAGGACTTAGAAGTGAAATGGAAATGAAACCTGTCTGACAGGTTTTTTTCATTCAAACGTCTTAAGAATCTCTTAAACTGAGGTGTTGTTAATAAGACGAGCACTTTGGATGTGTGCCTTGTTTATTTGTGAGTAGACCCATGCCGTGTTTGAGGAAACCAAGTCAAATTTTCCTCGGCATGGCATGCATATCACAGCCATTTCCATAGTTCTTGTGTAGTACATATCACTATGTGTTTTGTAAGTACACCTTTTTTTTCCTACTTGCCTTTCCACCAGACCCTTGAAAACTTAACTTTTTTAACTGATAGCACCTGGTAGCCTTGCGTACTCTCTATTCTGGCTCTGTGGAAGCTAAATAAGACCCTAAATAACAGCATCCTCGGCCACTATTCTTAAATCCGTCCGTCCAGAGCCCCGGAGGCCCCTCAATTTGCCGTCTCCAAAACGGCAGGCAAGTGTGGACTCTTAGGAACAGACTTTCGTATGATTTATGAGCATTTGTTGAAAATTCGTATTCAGTTTTCAGTTCTTTTTCTGAGGTTGAAACATGCTGTCTTTGAATGCGGCATGGCTGTCTCCCTGCGGCATGAGGAGAAGGTGGAGTAGCATTTGGAGTATATAGACAGACCCTGGCCAAATCTTAAAACAACACTTAAATTACTTTAAATTAATGTGTTACATAGGATGTTTTTGGGTTACAAAGTCAAAAGTTTATGTCGAATGTTCTTTTGTGTTCTGCAGAAGAAAGTCAAACAGGTTTGGAATGACATGAGGATGAATGAATGATGAAATTTTCCATTTTCATTTTGTTTCCCTAGTCTTACATTCAACGACTGTCTTACCTTAATATGCATTCTCCTAATGAATTTGATCTAAGTCTGTTCATCAATGAAACTGATATTCCCAGAATATCTGCTGAACTATTAAAAAGGAACATCTAAAGATTGTCCTCTGGACCATCCTGTCATCCAGTACCATATAAAGCCATTAGGGGTTCTGACCGGTACACTTCCAAATGGCAACAATGTTTGACGCCTAGAACGTCCCCGCAGCGTAGAGGAGTAGCCAGAAGTTGACATTAAACTCATTAAAGTTTGTATTATCCAGTGCTCAGTGCTCCGTTTACAGCAAACAGAGCCATCTGCTTAGGGGACAGGCCTTCCCCCACAGCCCTCTATAATTCACCAAATAAAGTTTGCCTCTCCATCCAGAAATCGAAGGTCCCACAGGGAGCGCTCGCAGCTTCTGCCGTCGAGATGGAAATTGCGAGCAGGTGTATCTCTGGCGAGCCTGCGCGCTTGAGCCGAGGCTTTATGCAGATGAACGTTTCATCCCTGAATTTATTAATGAGTTTCCCTATTAATCAATTCCTCTCTTTTGAATGAAGCCATTTATGGAATGAAACTGGGCCATTGGTGCTCATTATAATATTTGAGTTTTCTTCCTCTGGATTGTGTCTTTGAGGACATGGTACGTTGACTATACCAAGTGTGCTAATGTGTCGTTTACTAAATTTGTGGATTTGACGTCAATAATATGTTGGGCAAAATTTACATAAAAGGGATAGTTTACCCGAAAATAGAAAATGTGTTTATTTAATCAGCCTCATGGCATTTCAAACCGGTATGACTTTATTTTTTCTCCAGAACACAAAATAAGATTGGGTCAACTATCCCTTTGAATTATGTAAATATAATGTTTTAAATGCATGTGTATTTACTATAGATCAACGCCTTTTGTCCCAAACTGCACCCGGTTCTATTATAATTCCCGGATGTGATAGGCGGGTCAATGTGTCATTAAATGGAAAACTGTCCCTCTTTCCCAGAATATTAACATCCGCTTGCTACTAATCAGGTTTTATGATCCAGAGCAAAGCTGGGATTAAAAGTCATGTGCATTTGGAGTAATGGGGTAACAAATGTGTCTTCACAAAATTCTCAGATTTGATCAGCATGAACAGTTTGTTCAGTTTACACAGATATGAAAAGTTTTAAGAATGCATGGGGAGGAACAGGTAAAAAGTACAATGGATTGTCCTTTTACATGTGCCACAGTCATTTTCACCCATTGTGTTTCCAACAGTTCTTTTGAGACGGTTCGTGTTTTGCATCAGGGCATAGTGCTATGATCCATCAGGGCTCTACCACATATGCATGTGGATTCTGAATCTGTGTCTTGTTTCGTAAGGCTGCGTCCTTGTCTCCTCCAGAGGTTTCATCCTCTAAAGGATGCGGTATACGGAGGATCCTCAACTTAGAATTAAACGAGTCCTTCGTAGAACATTCTGGCAGAAAAGGAAAAAGGAAGTACCACGTTGCTATGACAACGCGTTGCACTGGCATACCTTTCAAATGAATTAAAAGGATTTCTACATGATTTAAATTTTCTACCCTTAACAATGCCAAAAGAGTTAAACAAATGAAAATTGTTTTGCCTTACTGTTCACTAAGCACTTGTAAACCTATTTACTACATATGCCTGCTAAGATTAAAACAACGTGACAGAAATTGTAAACTGTTGACATTTAAACACCACATATCTCATTGAATGTGCAGCTGCCGGTGTTTATTCAAATAGCAGAAGTTGGCCGACCCAACGTATTGTGGGTTACCTCCGCCTGCTACACCATTCAGGCTGTCTCGTTTCATAAAAGCAAAGTTGCTATAGATAACCATAATTCTTTACGTCAGCCAATGTCTGTTATTTGAATAAACAGCAGCAGTTTTTTGTATGTTCTGTTTCATGTGTTTGCTCCACTTGGGTTTAAACACAGTTTTGACGCATTTTTTTATTCTAGCCAACCGATTTAAACAATTTAACAAAAGAAACTATAAAACCTAGTGTTAGCTGCCGACATGTTTTCGCATGTGTTACGGATGTGTAAGGTCAAAAACTTTGGTATTGTTTGATACATTTTGAAATACATAATCTACAACAAAGAAAATAGGACCCCAATATAGATTCTTTGTTGATAACTTCACCCACGAATATGGCCAGAGTGAAATGAAGCGCGTCCATTTTTTGAGTCCTCCGGCAACCCTCCCATTGTTGTTTGTGCCACTTGCAGAGTGTTTCAGTATTTGTCTGTGTTTTGCGAGTATTTGCAGGGCATGTGTTGATGAAAACTAATGAAGATGCTTTCTGAATTTGCTGGTGTTTTTTCTGTTTGCACGTGTTTTGTTCCGTTGCATCGCGTTGACACTTAGCAGACACCGTAATTTGTTCACATATAAAATGAACTTTAAGAAACAAGACATTTGCATTAATACGCTGGACAAATGTGGAATAGAATTATGCAGCGAGAGGCTTTAGTTGAATTACACAAGGGTGTGTATTTCCTGAATAAATATTTAAATAAGATTTCCTTCACCTTGTACAGTGTTAAGATGTTTTGATTGAAAGCATAGGTGTTGTTTTTTGTTGGCTATTACAGCGTAAGCTCTGGTATGTGAGCGGCTGTTCTGAATCAGATTCTGCTTTGAAGGCAAAAAAAATTCTGTTGTCTGTTTGTAACACAAACAATGCACTTCCGAAAGTTAAAGCGAGTTACGAGGACAAATGCATCTCATTTCACCTTAAACATGCTGATTGTTCTGCTTGTGACACAGAATGAAAAATTTAACTTAACCTGTTTGACTTAGTAGCAGTGCTTTGATAGATGTAAACCAACACAATGTCACAGCAATTCGTAACTAGTTTGGCTACAATGTGGCTAATTCGTATAAATGCATACAATGTTATTCATACGTTTACTTATGATTCGGTTGGGCTTTAGGTTTAGGAGTGGGGTTAGGGGAGGGGCTTCAGTATTGCTTTTTTTAATTATCAAGTGCAGTTTCATGTGTGAAAAAGTTCATTCAAAGGGGTTAGTTGTTTGGATACCAGAATGCTTCTAAATATATTTTTTGGGTGGACTTTCTCTTTAGATGACAAACAAACTAACACTGAAACTTTTTCCATTTTCTCTGAAAGTTGTGACTCAGATAATGAACAATGAAACCATATGTGTTAAAACAGGCAGCTAATTTTAGTCAAATGCCAAACTTTATTGTACAAAAGTTAAAAGAACTTGTGAGACCGTAACACCTTATTTTGTATTACAGATAAAATGAAAGCTGCTGGCTCCTAAGGCCTGAGAAGAGAAGTAGGGAAGGGAGTGGGGGGGGGGGGTGTTGGCAGTGATGCATGATCACTGAGAGTTGCCTATGATTGATTCCATGCATGGGATTGACTAAATTGCTACAATTTGTTTAGATCCTCGGCGGAGGATATCTCCGCATTAATAAAACATTATCAATCATTAGTATGGGGGCTGGAGAAAATATGCGAGACTTAGTGCAAATTAATCTCTGTCTCAGATGTCTGACATACACTCCGGCTCTGGAACTTGACTTCATTTCTGTGGTTTTAAATTTAGCTCGATTTCGAGATAGTCGAAACGCAGTGCGGTAACAGTTCTGTCCAGGCGCTTGCAGAATTTAATATGGAGCCCCAATACTCCAGACTGGTATACGCACAAACTCTCACAAACTCACAAGCTGGCTTTATTATGAGGAACAGACTTTTAATAGCACTGTATGGCATAATATTTTCCAGAAAATATATCAAGATTTGCTCTATTTAAGAGTTTCAAAAATATAAACCAGATCACCCAGTGTGGGGGAAGATATTTTGTAATTGTAGTTTAATAAACAGAAAGCTACTAAATAGTTAACTTACATCTAAAAAATGTGTTAGCTTTTTATTAACTAAGTTACTATCAGAAGTTAGCTAGCAAGGATACTGTATTTCATATTAACAAATACTGTAGTACTTACTATAGACCACTTTCCAAGATGTCAACACTGGTCCAGAAGCACATTCGGGTTCGGTTTGAATGTATTTGTTCATTTTAGATCTTGCATATAGTATATAATTCAATCTTAAAGATGTTTTTTTAACATTTTAAATCAATAATAAAAGTTTTGTTGGTTGTATTTTTACATGATCCTAACGGGTCTATAGATGGTTTCAGCGACAACAAAATAAACTAAACCTAACTTTTGGTAGACTTCCACAAATAATAAACAACTTTTGAGTAGCTTCAATGTAATTTAATACAACTAACAAATGAATATAAATTAAATATAAAATATATTGTTATATTGTAATGAAATGCAGAACAAAGTTTTAACTTTGGGCAAGTGCGTACGTCCAATGAAAGCGTCTATAGTAAACCATTGTGAAATTCTAAAATACTATAGTGTTTGTGAACCACACAGTAAATATTAAAGTAAACTACGGTATTTATTTCCTGTAACTGTTGTACAGAATTCTGTTGTTTATATGAACAAATTGAGGAACTACAATATACTGCAACATACTATACTATAATATTTACTACAAAAAAACTAAAATTCATTACAGTATGTATTAATGTGTATTAACAGTATACTTGAATTCAATACAGTATATTATTCAAAGAATATCGTTTTATTTAGTAAACTATCCAAAGATACACAAACTGCTCAATAGGGTAGATGTGTCAAACTTAAAATATCAACCCACTCCTGCATAAAGCTAACTGCGCTTAGCATAGACTTTATAAATGTGTTGCAAAAATCTTGATGTACACATGTACTGATTTGCATTTCTTTCTGGTATCAGAATTTGATATACACTTTCAGTCGACGAAATATAGTAGCTCCCCTCAGAATGTAATGTTTTGATCTCCCAAATTCATAAACACATCTCTCAATCGAATCGTATCAATTGGAACGGCAATAATTATTTGAAGCAATTACTGAGCATGTGTACAGCTACAGGCGCGGTTGTTTATGAGGCAGACGTGAGTACGGGGATTTTATTGCATAAACAAGCTGTTGCAAAACAAAACAGTTGTTTAACAAGAAAACATTGTTCGTAAACAAGTGCACGCTCACAAACTTTTTTCGCTAAGTTCCGTACGTGGCATTAGCACCTAACATGCATTAAAAGCGTGGATTATTGTCTTCCTTTGAGGTCAAACTCTTCCACATGCAGAGTTAGTTTTAAACACAGAATCCAGGCTAACGCTGACGACGCATATCCCAAACCAACAACTTTTAATGCATTCAGCACGACTGAAGCCTCTGTCGGCTCTTCATACGTGACAATCAAAAGAGAGCGAAGGATAAAGGCGTATAAATAACCAAAGGTTCTGACTGAATTAGAATGGCAGCGAGGATGATAGAAAGAGAGAGGTTCTTGAAAAGAAAGAGGAATAACGTCTTCAGCCTCCTTCTGCCTGTAAATCTAGCATGTTATTATATAGATATATAGAGATTGGCCAAGGCACAGTACAGAGGACAGGAAGTTATTAGTGTCTGCAGAGAGGCATTCAGTGGATTTGTATGAAAGCCTCTTTTCTTTCTCACTTTTAAGAAACAGGAGCGAGACCGCATTGTTTTGCGACTGGATTGTGAGTGTCTATTTGTAGAGAGAGGAGGATAGGTAATTACGTCAAGACAACTTGACTGTACAGGGACAGGAAGTTCTAATATCGTACACGTAACAGTGGAATTTTGTGTTTGACTTGTGTAAGTCTTACCGAAGCATCAGGTGGAAATTATTCGTATTTTTGGTAATGTCGCCATCCTGCATAATGTACTGTTGCACTGAAAACGTTTATGTAAAGTTATGCAAACATTAACTTTTTCATTCGTTTCTATATGTTAAGGCATACAAATATTTCATATTCATATAGATCGCTAATCTATCATGTAGATCGCGGGTCCAATAACACGCTGTGGAATAGGGGAGGGACTGTTTTAAATACTTCTGAAGTCATATTAAGCATGAAGTTGACAGTTCTTCCAAGAAGAAATATTCTGTCATCATTCATTCACCCTCGAGTTGTTCTATATCTGTATGCATTTCTTTGTTCTGATGAATACAGAGAAAGATATCTTGAACACATACCAGAGCAAATACAACTGAACAAATATTGTCATGATCCTGCCTCGCCTTGTCATGCTTTTTTTGCCTTGTGGCAGGATCGTGACAGTCTCGTGTGTTTTGTGTGGAAGCATGTTTGTTATGATGGCCATGTGCTCTCCTATCATGACTTGACCCCGCCCCATCGTTTCCTCTTCTAGCTTCCCGCCTGTAATTATCCCCTCGACTTGCCAAATGTAATTATCCCTTGTTATCTCCCCTATTTAGTGCCCTTGTGTTTGCTGTCCTATGCTGTTTCGATTTGGTTCCTTTGCTTTGTGATATACTTACATTGTGTCCTCAGAATGCTCAGTCTTGTCAAGTGTTTTGTTTAGTTCTTCCTGGATTCTCTGTATTTGCTCCCCTTGTGGGAAGTCTTTGAAGTTTGTATTGTTTAATTCGCGTTTTATCCCATCGTGGGCGCTTTTGTTTCTTAAAAAAAAATTGTGTTTCAGAAGGTTGCTGGTTCAAATCTCAGTGCCAGCAGGTCATGACTGAAGTGCCCTTGAGCAAGGCACCTTACCCCTGATTGCTCTGCAGTAATGTGTCACTGTAAAAAAAAAAACTACTTGTAAGTCGCTTTGGATAAATGCGTCTGCCAAATGAATAAATGTAAATGTAAATGTTATATGGTAGTCAATGGTGGTCAATAACTGTTTGGTTACGAGCATTCTTCCAAATATCTTTGTGTTCATTAAAACGTATGTATGCTATTGTAATGCTTAAAGATGAATGTTAATGTTGTGGGACTTTAAGAAAGTAAATGGATAGAATGGATCCTCTGTCTGTAAGTCACTTTAGGTAAAATCATCTGCCAAATTGTAGAAAGGGTGGAAATACATTGTGTATTGTCTTTCAGCGAAAAATGCTGTGTAATATTGTTACAATAAATAAGTCAACATATTTCAGTCAAACAAACATACTCTATGGTCATAAATCTATAGCCTCTAGCAGCACAAGTCTATCCCATATGCGAAGCATCTCTCTGTCTCCCGGGCTAAAGCCTCCAGCACATGTACGAGGTGGCTGAAAATGACTTTGATCTTGACGCTGATAACTCGACGGGCTCTGTGTGATTTCCTCAACCCCCTTTGGCCCTTAAACCATCGTCCCATGCATATGTAGCTGACACCACGCTGTCCCAGACTGCTACTTTGACATCGGTGTCAGAGTCTTAAACCTGGTTTTATCTCGAGAGTTGATGCAAGCCGCCTTACAAAGCAAAAGCTACAGAATGCATTCTCTAGCCTTCAAGTCTTCTATTTTGGAGACACGCAGGAACACAAAAGATAATGGGAAATGTTTTGTATTTTAGAGAGTACATACTGAGGATTTTCAATTGTGAAGAATGTTTTTCATTTTTTGCTAACGATAGACCGGCCCACACAAAAATCGAATTGGACTTAAATTTCGCTAATGTTTATAAAAAAAGAAAAGTAGATGATGAGATTCTGTGTTTAGATGGTTAAAATTATATATCATATAATACATGCCTTTAATGAAAAAGCTTTACTCTCTTCAGCTGTGCAATGCATTGTGGGAAAGAGATTGCTTGTGTCGTGCCACAACCCATTTCTCATTCATTGTGCACAAATTGCTTCAGTATGAAATGTGAATTATTACAGCTAGAGGTGAAATGCTTTCACTCTGCCATTCAAAGATTTTCAGATTTTGACAATATTTGAAGATATTTAAATGTTTTTTCTCTTTTAGATAATAATGCTTTAGCATTAGTGAGTGAGCTGAATAATGTCTGTGTGCCTGCTGGGTTATTGAAAACAAACCCAGTTTGAAAGCCTCCTTTAAACACAAGTAGTTTGTTGACTTTTGTGAGGAGTAAAAGTTGTTTATGTCATTAGAAGTTACCTTAAACAGACTAACCTTAGGTGATGCCTTAAAGAAAATTTAAGATGATTTGACAAACTGAACTGAAATGATAAATCTTCTGTCACATGACAAAATCCTATTGTTCACAATGTTGGTACCAAAACAAAAAGTATATTGAATCATGTAACTTCATGTACGGTTCTTTTGCCGTGTGTCGAAGTCAAATGATGTCAGACTGACATTAGACTTGCAATATGGAGTAATATGGAAGGTAAAGAAAATGTTTTGAACAATTATGTTATATTTTTTATATAATTTACCAATTTTAAATAACTAAAAAAGTTGCAGATTAAAAGAGGCTATTGTATATATTTTAAATGACATAGTTGTTAGCCCAGTGGGGGTTTGACAATACGCTTTTAAAATTATTAAAAGATCTGTTAAGGAAATGACAACATTCAAGATTTAATTGAAAAATTTGTATGTAAACTAATAAAAACTGAATAGATCTGTAAAATAAAATGAATTTTAACAAACGTATATTTCCTTTGAAAATATATTGTCCTAGCTTTATGTAGCTCTATGATACATATCTCAATGTTTTTGTATTGCGATATGTGATACTTTGATATATTGTTACACCCCTATTCCCCCAAAATATTGATAAAGTGTTTTGGATTAAACTTGAGCAGAAAGATTATCAATGGTTTTTATTTAGCTAGTCCTTATGAAAATGTCTCTTTAAACGTGTGGGCTATTTCAGGCAAAAGCATTATGCTGACCTAGACTTGTTCAGCTCCAAAGGTAGACGTCCTATGGTCCATCTCACAGATGCCTCTCCCCTCCCTTCTTCTCTTCCACTGGTACCAGCTGGTGTTCAGAGTGCAGAACTATCACGCTTTGATTCAGATCTGAGATCAGTTGTGTAACTCATTTGGTAGGAGCTCTGGTTCAAGAGAAGGCGATTGTGTGCCTCGCTAACAATGGTCTGAACAGGAAGAACTCCAGTTGTGCGTTCATGCGGAGACCAGGCCTCCCACATTTATCCCAACAACCGAGCTCTGTTTCTGGGGTCTGTCTTGACAGCTTCCCTTAAGTAAGTGATTCAACTCCCATGTTCTTCGCGAAGAACCCAACAGTTCAGGTGTCAGGTGAAAACAAGAGAGAGGGTGCGAGCAGTGAATATACTGAGACGTAAGACGAGAGGAAATCTTCTCTTGTTATCACACATATGGCCGGCTGGTTTGGATTTCCCTCGGGGTGCCAGCACAAACAGAGCTTTAAAGAGCTCCTGTACATTTTTTCACCCCTCCTGAACAACCATCTCCGCTTTCTCTTTGGACCTTTGATATGGAGCGTTAATCTAGCGTTTGGCCAACACAATCTTTAAGCTTTTCGAAAAATTTTACAAGGTATGAATTCATATGAATTTTTGGACGATCTGCTTTTGCCTCATTGGTGGTTATAATTGGACATTTTTCAATGATTTACAAATGTTATGAATTTATACAAAATATGAGCTCAGTGGTTGGAACCGTCTTAATAATAATTTGACTTAATAATAAACTTAAGAATTTGTTCAATTAAAATTTCTCAAACTAAATAAATAAAATCAAACTACCAAAAAAATTTTTGTGTTAAAAACAGGATCATAATTATAGTAAGCATATTTTAATCATTTTTTTTCATAAAATCTACTAAGGCACAAAATATATTTTTTTAGTGCCACGAAAATGTGTGCAGGAACTTGTCCCGGGATCGTAAGTTTTCGTTCACTCTTGTTTACACAGCCAGGGATTTTATGGAATCTGTTGAAGATCCTGTACAGAGACGTGACATAATATACTACAATGTAATGTTATGTGTATTTCTTTAGTTGTGAAAATTGGGATGATCAAGGATATTTTCTTGCTGTGTTTTAAGGTGGCTATATAGCACCATTTGTTATTATTAGGCCTACTGTCTTCCGATATTTAGTGCCAAATAGGCCAAAATAGTCTCTATTTTTGGATATTATTCTGTAGCATATATTGTTGCTTTTTGCAATAATAAAGAAGTCAGTTTTAAAACAAACGTTTCTATTTAAATGTTTTATTGGTAAATGCAGAACGACAAAGTGCATTGCGGCAACGCAAGGTATAGCAAGATAAAAACGCAAGGTAGGGTATAGCCCAACGCAATACGCTAAATATTAGATAGTCCTAAATATAAAATGTAATATAAATCGTAGCACTATTGTGACTGAAAAAGGACAAATATGTTGTCACGTTTTCACTTCTTTGCCAAATGCTTTAAAGCATGTAAGAGTATCAATACAGAGCATTAATAGGTGCTTTTTTAATGGGGCGTTTAATATTTTCAACCAATGCGAGAATTTGAAGAGCACAATTTGCTTTCTATTGCAAAGAAATAAATATACAGCTGGATAGAAAATACTCTGTATGGTGACTCATAATATGGAGGACGCATTCTAATGACATAATGGTTATTAAAAACTATGCAATATTTAATGTTAATTTACTCTTGTGTTAACCATTCAAGTGGTCACGGTTATCGGCCAGCAGCATCATTTTATAATGGCGGATTCTGGCGAATGTATTGCTCTGTCAATAAAAAAAGACTATATTGGGAATAATTGCAATGGGAACTTGAAAATGCATGTTACCAAGGAAACAAGATCCATCACCTGAATGAATCCATATCCTTTTCATTCAAGATGTCAGTTCAGATTGAAACTAAATTCGTCGTTCCAAAAGTGCATAGCATGACTGATACATGACAAAATGAGTCAATAAGTATGGAGGGTCCGTCCATAGAACATCCATTTTCCTTACGATAATCTTCATAAAAATGGTTTTCTTACTACTTCACTAGACCAGGAGCGCAGTGTGCACTTCGTGACTTTGGCCCCCCGGGGAGGTCTTGTAATTTGCATAAGCAACGTCTTGATTTGTAATAACGTGACATTAAGCTTCTGTTATGTTCAATTAACCCACCAGTTCAGGTTGAAATTAAAAACCTACAGCAATATGAGAGAGAGAGAGAGAGAGAGAGAGATAAAGAATTGATCATGTAAAAAGAAGAGGGTTCAAATATAAACTGCCGTCTCATCATATTTTCATCAGCTATGACCTTGGCAATCATGACTGCTGGGTTCAAGATGTTTTGGAGAGGTGCCACGCTACCCATAAGCTGAAAGTTAATGGGGAGGGATATCAACTGTTTCTTTGCTTTGATGTCGTCCTTGCCAGCTGCTGTACGGCCGGCAGGTACCGTATTATGCTGCCGATTTTTACAAGACCACTCGCTTTAAAGGGATTATTCTATGAGAGGGGTTATGCAACAATTATGCAAACTAGAGGGCTTTCTAAAACTGCATATCGGTTTTAAATTTAGTAATGGCATGTGTGAGGTCTATAGGAATTTTTGTGGTACGTTGTAGACAGAGCCAGGCAAAACTGGTTTGATGTCTTGGAAACATTGTAATTTTTCTATTCTGTAGAATTAAAGTAGATTATTCTTACCATGTTACATCGATGCTGTTCCAAAGTGTTAATGGTCTGTAAATTGTACGAAAAAAATTTATTAGACAAATTTTAAAATGATAATAATGTTTTATAAGTTAAGCTGTTGGATACGATTCCATGGGAAATGTCATTTTGACCATTTGGTGCCTAACCCTTGTAAAAGCAATTTTATGTTTGAAAGAGGGATGGCGAAAGAGAGTCAAAATAAATTGTGAAGCGTTCATACTTTACACAATGGTTATGTTTGCAGTGAGAAATTTATGCTAATGTGAGAACGACGGGAAGTAAACATTTCTACATTTTTATATTGCCATCATGAGATTTTAGGAAGTAACTTTTTCAAGTTAATTGAAGAGATTATATATTGATATAATATATGATATACTGTATATATCTTCATATTTTTTATTCAACATTAAAATTTATCTAAAATTACAGGTGTTTTTAAAAAATATCTATTTTTAATATATGCTTATTTTTTGTGAATTCTATTAGAAATATTTGAATTACTCAGCTTTACTGACATTAACTCAAATTTAAACAGTAAATTGTTTCACCATTAAATCACGGGTAAACCTTTGTTTGTGTATAGCTCTTATATAGAAAGTAAATGTACTG
The DNA here is from genome assembly GCF_947034865.1 of Barbatula barbatula. Lineage (NCBI taxonomy): Eukaryota > Metazoa > Chordata > Actinopteri > Cypriniformes > Nemacheilidae > Barbatula > Barbatula barbatula. The sequence continues at coordinate 5,966,391 of NC_136771.1, read as the reverse complement.
TGTTTAATGGGGGTTAATTAATTAATGTTGTAAAATTAATCTGGTTGTGAGTTAATGTTCTGCAAATAAAAAGCTGCTATCCTAATTAAAAGTAATTTTACAAATTGAAACAATTAGGTTTTTTATCATCATCAGGTCTTATATTAAAATAAGCAATAACATAGATTGCCATGTGTTTAGAACTTCTCTATGTCATCTCACAGTGTCATCACCACATTTGCAAATATTTATTGTTTCTATTCGCTGAATTAATCATTTTTCTAAAATAACCTCTGATCGGTGACGTGACCAGTATGTGTTTTCATGTGTTTTCCACCCTGCGTTTTAAAACTGAGCCCTAAACGAACAAAGTCTGTGATCTAGCAAGCAAAACACGCTGGATGTATTTTGTAATTATCGTGCAAAAGTCTAACTTGCACTGATGCAATGTTTTATTCATCACAGGACCACGTGTGGCCTCAAATATACTTATCAATTCAGATCAAAAAAGAGAGAAAGAGAGAGAGAGAGAGAGAAATTCATTAAAAGCATCATGGGGGAAGGCTGCTACCCAAAGCTCTAGCCTTTTGCTGTGCCATTAACCAGCTTCCTCTCCTCAGACCGAGTGTGATATTTGAGAGTCAACAAAACTGCCAGTTCTGCCATAACCTGTACAAAAACTACCAGCCTCATTTGCATATGCGTTTAAACAAGCATAGTCAGCTTTGTTTGTGCCTTGTTTTCTGCTAAGCTGGTGCTGAGCCTAACACCTTCTATTATTTCAACCCCTGACTACACATACACCCGACAGCAATACAGTCATATAAAAGCAACAGTTTACACAGAAATTTTCCCAGCACCGTGTTGTCGTTTATTTTGCCCATGAAAAACTAGAGATCTTAAAGGAACAGTTCACCAAAAAATGAAAATTCTGTCTTCATTTACTCTTTCAACAAGTTGGTCTTCATGAAATGTCTGTAACATATTTTGCTTAGAAACACAAAACCCTTTTTGCCTCGTCAAAAACAGCTATGCTCACAGCAACCCGTCTTGGTGCATGTCTCTTAAAATGATTTAAACTGACAGAATAATCGTGATTATTAGAAAACTAATAGAAATTTTAGCAACATATTTGTGATTATCATTTTATTGTTCAGCCCTACAATTGCAGTGTCAGCAAATGTCGTTTTATCAACAGCCCAATTTATAGCCTACTATTCATTCTGGCTTTTCATTGTAAATAAAATGCAGATCATTTAAAAAAATTTAATCTAGCATGGCTTGGTATTCATATTGGTGTCCTAAATTTCTTTGTCCACAAACGATGTCCCCTGAATCAACCTATTTTATAGTTTATTTACTGCTTATCCACCTTCACCTCCCTGCCTGTCTTCCTGAGTTTCAGTCTCTCTCTCTCTCTCTCTCTCTCTCTCTCTCTCTTTCCCTATTCTATATGTGCTGATTTCAGCTTAAAGTAGCAGCATTAAAGGACACAGTCTCTATTGGTGAGCCTCTGGCAAGCTTCCTCCTCATATTCTTCCTGACACAGACCCCTTGAAAAGGCTCCTTTTATCGAGAGACTGGGGATACACAGACACAACTGGCAGTAGTCTAGCCGTAGCGTTCAATCTTGTTCTGTAGAGTTTGGGCAAAATGAAGCAGTGCAGTATAAGTCATCAATATTTTGTTTTGTATTCCCCGAAGAGAGAGCAAAAGTAATTTTTTGATGTCTAGGACAATTTAGTCAACATCTAGGCTCACAATACTGGTCTAGGGGCGTAACATGGACAATTCGTAAGTAGAAAGAACAAAAATAACTCATGAATAGTAAGACACAAAAAATACATTTATGTAGTCCACTTTAGACATTCTACAAACTATTAATAACTTTGTAACTTCTTGTCAATTATCAGTCAGCGGAGCCTTAGTTGACCTGATACCTGCTAAAATGTTGCATTGATGGTCACCTTAAAGACATCATCAAAGATGGGGTAACATCTTTTCATTTATTCTGACTGCTTTACACTGTTAAACATGCTGTCTTCTCATGCTTAACATGGTCAACTCTTTACGGAAAAAGTATGACGTAGTATTTCGGTGCTTGATACACTCCCCCATCACTACAACTTGTTCCTGTAAGTCCGGATCCCTGTTTCGTAAGAGGGATCCTATTTCTTTTCTTTGCCATTCTCCTGAAAAAGCACACCCACGCGTCATACATCTAGCGAAAGACCACGTCCACACACTAGCGTGAGAGAAAGAGCACACCCACGACTCGACTGACGAGGTTTAGCTGTTTGTTTGCTCACTACATTTCGTCGATGTATGTTATATAAACGGTGTTTATAACGATGGATTTGTAGTTGCTTATAGGTAGTTATACTCAACGCTCGAATGACACTAAGCCGAAATTAAAACTTCAATGTTAGTGGTTACACTGTCTGGATCATCCCCCATCTCCCATCTAGTGCATTATGTGTCACACACTTCTGCAGCTCTCATTCGGCAGGACTCTTCAGATTCTAAAGCGGATTTGATTGGATGAGAATATTGATGAGAGGCTGAAGTGTAGCGTGATGTCATGGAATTTCTATTTTTTTACTACTTCTAGATTTTTTTGAGCGCACTTGCCGGACTGTTGAACTCTACTAAATGTGAATTGTGTCAGGCGTAGGAGCATATCAGTTTATTGAAGTCCTTAAGGCAAACTTATGTTTAATAAAAGGAAATAAAACTGAGACTTTTTGATTTTCGATTTGATTTGATTCAATTTATTGTCATTACACACATACAAGTACAGTGCAACGAAATGTATTTCGAAATGTTTTAAAAATACAACCTCATTGTAAAGTGTTACCTGTCATTTTTGCATACATTTTATGTATTGATATATAAACCAAATAATGCTTATCCATATAAGTATTAAATCTGTTTTACGCATTATATTGTCCATGTAAAACTTATTTTAAACCTGTGTATTCTTAATCAGCCCTGGTTGTGTCTAAATTTACCCATCAGCATCCAGGACGGAAACTATCAGCTATAATGTTAATTATGGAACAGTATTGTTGTTGTTATCCTAGCTGCCTGTCATGATGTCGCTTAAAATTAACATTTCACTACAAGCAGCATATCTGAAAGCTATTTGAGCACACGTGTCAGTCTCGATAATTACCAATTAGACTCCGGGCTACTTTATTTGATTTAGTGCCATTAGTGGCTATAAAATAATAATTATATATAGATAAAGTTTCATTATGTTTAGATGTTCAACGGGTTTGACACCTGTTCTCTGTGCTATTTTAGACTTGAGTTACAGGTTATAAGACATTTGAGATTCTATGCATGTTACTAGTATGACAAATAACTTTCAAAAGGAAAAAATGAATTATAACTTGGATGAGTTGGCAACGATCCAGTACACCAGTGGCCGTAGCTAGAGAACTCTGGGTCCCCTGAAAAGATATTGATGTGGGCCCCCACCGCTAATAGAGGGACATTATATACAAAGTTTTATATCGTATCACTTTGTAGTCCCTTAAGTACTTAAGTAGCATATTTACATCTAACAGGAAATGTTGTTGTAAATTCTTTTTTAAAAGTTAAATGTTTATAAATGATATATGAACTTACTAGACATTGTCTTAAATAAATGCATGAAGACTTTTAATTAACTAATAAAGGAATAATAAAAAACAACAAATTATTAAATCATAATAAATAAAACAGATGTTAAAATTACCAGCTATACTGTATAATAGTATTTTCAATCAGTCTGTTATCAAAGAACTGTAGTTAATATAACAAATTTGAAAATAATGCAGTCATGTAAATAAATAAATAGACCACTTAAAGCCAATAAATGTATCTAAACAAAAACCCCACAAAACATCGTGCAGAGCCCTGTTTAAATTAAATGTTTTCCTCTAAAAGTCATTTTTTTATTCTTCTAGATGTTTTCTAGAATTCTATTGTATATAATATAATGTTGTATTTATACCATACTATACCATCATCATGATATACTACGGTATACTAATAGTAACTAATACAGATTATGCTACAAGTGTACTACTGTGTTTTTTATGTGTTGGTCATATTTTTTTTCAAATTAACCAGACTTTTATTTTGGCTGGCCGCTGCAAAGACCTTTTGAGGTTCAGAGCGAGTAGTAGCTTTTGTCAAAGGAAACAGTGAGATGTGTGCGAATTGAACTCTGAGAGCAGCTCGATGTTCATGTGTTTACAGTTTACGTCTTTATATAGTTAGAAGCAGACACTGACAACTAAATGAAGATCACTTATGTAGTTCTGGATAATGCGGATTCGTCTCCGTTCCATGTCGAGGGAATTATAGAGAGTTTCTTTTCTAGAGACATTTTCAGTCACTCATTCTCCTTCTGTATAGCTTCATCTGAATGCATACTTTAGCTGTGCCAATTTCTATTTTTATACACATACTACCAGATTGAAATACCACCTTTGTTTCATAAAGGAGCGTAATGCATTTGGGTTTGAAAGGACATAAAGGTCAGAGGGTGATAACAGAATTTCCATTTTGAGTGAACTGGCCCTCTAACTTTTTTGTGTAGCTACCAGAATCTGCAGACAGATAGGTTTTTATTACAAATAGGTCAACTTCAAATAATATAGAAACAGAATTAAAGAACGATAATTTGTTTAAATGTGATGCATTTGAATTATTTGCAAATCATATAGTTGTTTTAATAGGCTAACCACAACCTATAAACACACATGAGTTAAAGCAATGCAGTTTAGCGTGGAAAAGTGAGGGTCTGGTAATGTTTTTGTCTTGTCAAACTGACATTAAACACGCAAATGATATGTTTTCAGCGTTTTGTAGTTTGGATTACTGGATATTACAATTTGTTAAAATGTAAAACTATATGCATATATTTAATAAAAAAGTTAAATAATACTAAAATAGTAAATTAATCCAGTAAATACACAAGCAACATATATTTTATTAACATTTATTTGACTTGCTGTCTCTTCAAAAAGTTTCTATATACCATGTGTTAAGCAGAGACCACCCTCTGTAAACCACACGCCACAGTTTTTTATGTGGTATGCTGATGTGCTGTTTGAAATAAACTTCTTTGTTATGGTTTGAGGGGCTTGGCTTTTTTTCCTGACATTGCATGAATTTTAGGGCCGGCATAACCATCGCAGCGCGTTCTCTTGAGATTTACACATGCGCCAGCCCATCTGTGTGTACACAAATTCTTTTATTGCCTCACATTAAAGACTTTATTTGTTCAACCTTCAGCATCTCGACTCGCTCCCATTGCCATAGGCATGTCACTTTATAGCTATTGATGTGTTCTTCCTCGCACAGAGGTTTCTTTGCTTTTGACAGCCATGCGACAGTTCTGTGCAATAAATGCAGACCGATCAAGTCTCGAAAGCACATGTTAACTTTTCTGAGAAAGTGTGCGTACGACTGCAGACTTTCTGCCGGCTTGATTTATTTTTGTGTTGCTGTGTTCTGTGTTAAAGGGTTTAAAGGGCAAGTGTTTAATTAAACGCTACTTGGTTTTATTGAGACACACGAAGAACATAAAACAGATCTGTAGGATAAAGTACACAGGCAATAAATAACAACACGTGCAGAATATAAAGTGTTCTTAACCCTTTGATTTTAACCCTTTTTCTTTGGATGTGTTTATTGCTTTTATGAAATGTAAAGATTTTTAGATGTTCACTTGATATGCGTTTTTTAAGAGATATTGCAGCTGTATTGACTTCTATGTGTGAAAGGGTTAAAAAAGTTTCTTCTAAAATTGCTTTTGAGAAAGAAAAACAGAAACAAATGAGACACTTGTTAAACTTCATTAAGTGTATTGAGCTGTAAATTAATGTAGTTTGTATTGATAGAATAAACTGAATTTGGTTAAATTTGATAAATATTTGACATCGTATTGAAATCCTCAATAATATTGCAGTTTTGATAAATCTGCGCTAAGTTTGTGACATTGTTACGAAGTCTCTTCCAAAACGATTTTTTTTAAGGTTTCTGGGTGTTATTCTCAGGTAACAGGGGAACTTTTCTTCAGAAAATTCTGTCATCTTTACTCCCCTTCAAGTTCTGAATTTCTTTGTTCTGAGAGGCACAGGGGAAGATATTTGGAAGAATGATTGTAGCCAAACAGTTCTGGGTCATTACTTTATAATTTTCTTTGTTCTGTTGAACACAAATTACATATTTTGAAGAATGTAGGAAAGCAAACTGTTCTGGGGCACTTTTGACTACAATTGTAATTTTTCCTACTATGGTAGTGAATGGTGTACAAGAACCGTTTGGTTACAAGCATTCTTTCAAATATCCTTCTGCATGTATACAGATTTGGAACAACACCAGGGTGAGTAAATGATGACAGAATTTTTGGGTGAACGGTCCCTTTAAGCCAACGTTTCCATTTGCTCTCTGTTTCTCTATCTCAATGTCTTGAAGAAATCTGTGAATTTTTGTGGGGTTGATACTACAGTAGCAGCTCTCTATGCTTGCGAGCGAACATCTGCATCCAAAACACACACTCTGCATTTGCCGTTTGGTCTAAAGAGAGAAGTTATAACTCATGCTGCAGTTTACTTGTTTTCGATGTTTTTCATTGACAAAATGCAGAGCACATTGATGCTTTCTTTAAAGGATATTTTATTTTTTAAGTTGTAAATTTCATTCCTTTACCATAAAATGCAACAACATTCTTTCTTTGGATCTATTAGCATATCATAGTGTAAATATTTTGGGTTAGAAATTGTGGATTGATGCTTCACTAAACATCTGCCTAGAGAATGCATTGCCTCCATAGTAAACTACGATGCCGATCAGTTTGGTAATACAAAGGTAACCATTAAAAGACAGATGTGCGCCAAACACAAATTAGGTCCTGAGTGAAGGGGACAGTTGGTGATTTGGTCAAGATTTTTTTCAGACAGAAATCTTTTAATTCAAAATGATTCATTGCTTTAACTGAATAAATATTAATGCCGACTGCTTTCTAAGACTTTATGTCCAATCAACAAGGTGCAATTCTTAACTTTTGGATCTCTATCGACATCTCTGTTCGAAACATGACGCTGCAGGTTTCTTTGTTCTTATCTTTACGTTTAATTAAAATATGTGTTCTGTGTTTGTCACACAACAGAAAAGTGTGTTATTAACCACCCAGCCAAATTTGAATGGAGAAAAAAACATCCAAGTAAATAAATGATCAAAATGTTGGAAAAATAGGCAGGACTCTCTGGTCTCAAACGCTGGGGGCGATATATTTCTAACATTTATGATGTGTTCAGAAAAGAAATGATGATGTCTCTTTACCCGGACTTTAAAGTCAAATGACATCAAACTGACATCTACAAAATGGTACCCATCAACTCAATGTATATGTCCATACATTGTGAGCTAAACATTGAAAATCAGAGCAAAAACTGATTTTGGTTTATTTTTAACAAAAGTAAAGAATTGCAGCTTTGAGCATCAAGCGTTCCAAATGGACGTTGGAAGTTGGAACCGGGTAGTAGAAGTAGAAAGAGATGAAAGTTGAACAGATCAAACATGGACGTCTCACATCTGCACAGAAATCTAAAGGGGAGGATTGGAAATTGCATTCAAATGGGATACTAAGCCTGTAGGAGCGAGATCTGCTGAGGTTTGACCTTGTGTTTTACAGTGGTCATCTAGAAATAATGAGATACCTGCTATGCGCTGGTCACATCTGAGTCTTAGCGTAAATGGCAACTTATACAGCTCCATCAGAGGAATTTCACGCATTGGAAGAAATTGCCATCTTGGCACAGATTCTTGAAGTCAAGGCACTTCGAAAAGAAATGAAAATAGGGAAAAGAGAAAAGGGTTGTATGTTTGCTTTTTAAGCGTACAGCCTGCCTTTGTATCTGTTTCTTGTATAATTGTATGTTTTACGAGGCCTACATATACATAATTGTATGTTTTACGAGGCCCCCAAAACCACAACTAATTCAAATATTTCTTACAAACAGCACTAGCTATAATAAGATAAGCACACATTAGTCACGCAAAACATTTGACAAAAAATTCATAAACAGATAAAACAGCAGATATTGCATCGAACACGCCAAACTTTCTACTGTAGTTACTCATTGGGGCGCATGTTTGAACCTAAATGAATTGATATATCTACTGAATATTAACCTGACAGTGAGTTCAAAGTCATTGCAAAAACGACTCCGAAAAGCCTATTTCTAAGAAAAAGTCTAGCATCAGGTGCAGCTGATACTTTTTAACATTGTGTCAGCTTATGCAATGACGTTCATATATTTTTAAATGTGACCTGAATGTTCAAAAGAGTTTCTGTGCTTTTTGGCACCCACTATTCAGTATATCAGACATTTCTAATACCTGAAGCCTAATATGTATATATATTATTTTAAATCCAGCTATTCAATAACTGCATCCTTGTTAAAATTCGGATGGGTCACATATAGGCCAATGCAATATAATCACAGCGCTGGCTGGGTCTTACAGTGATTTAGCATTGCCTACTTGCAACTGTCTGGGATAGGTTGTCATATCTCCAAGACTTGATTTGAATAGCCGCTTGCTGTGATTTAGTAAGCCCAGATGCTCAGGCAGTCATTATATATATTGATAGTATCATTGTAGATGGCAGTCACTCAACAAAAGCATTATCCTGATATAAAATCTTGAGGAGGAAGCTTTTTAAACTCCACATCGTTGGCACAGAGCCAGAGATGTTAAATCATGCCAGTACATGAAATAAAAAACAAATTATACTTTGAGTGTAATACAAGTGCATGTCAACAAATTATGACATAAAAGTCCCGGTAGTATTATTATATTAATATTTGGCAACGTACGCACACGGTCTCCGGTCAAATTTAAAATAATGAAGCAAGGTGCATCTTTTGATGATAATAAATGTGTGACATTACGCAAAAGGCACAGCGCCTTTGATATCAGGGACTAAGAATCCACCCAGTAGTTCTTGGTGTTTCATACGACTATGCTGCGGATGAGCGCTAATTGGTCACCGCTTTAAGATTTCTGTGCACGCTGAAGGATTTTCCTCATTATTTCTTTCCTCGGGAGATTAATTTAAAGTAATAAAGTGCAGGAAGCTCATATAAGGTTACGAGGTTAAGTTTGGGAGGGATGTATTTGCTTAAGGTGTCTAATCAAACTGACCCAGGAG